>NC_135233.1:1111889716-1112092216 GCF_051348905.1 Ranitomeya variabilis | reverse complement strand
CCACTCCTCCTGTATATATACACTGCACAGTACCACTCCTCCTGTATATATACACTGCACAGTACCTCTCCTCCTGTATATATACACACTGCACAGTACCACTCCTCCTGTATATATACACTGCACAGTACCACTCCTCCTGTATATATACACTGCACAGTACCACTCCTCCTGTATATATACACTGCACAGTACCACTCCTCCTGTATATATACACTGCACAGTACCACTCCTCCTGTATATATACACTGCACAGTACCTCTCCTCCTGTATATATACACACTGCACAGTACCGCTCCTCCTGTATATATACACTGTACAGTACCTCTCCCCTGTATATATACACTGCACAGTACCACTCCTCCTGTATATATACACTGCACAGTACCACTCCTCCTGTATATATACACTGCACAGTACCTCTCCCCTGTATATATACACTGCAGAATTTACAATAGCTATCACTCATGTAAGAAGTGAAATCTGGCATTGTACTATACCTATATTTCTCCGCTGTATCTGGGCATCATGAATCGTGGTATATTTTAAAGGGGGGGGGGGGCCCACTGAGACTCTTTCGCCCGGGGCCCTCAAAAACCTGGAGCCGGCCCTGCACAAGCCATTCCGGCGTCTATGAATTTTCCGCTCATTTCTAGTCAGGATTCTATCACATTGCATTAAATCAGGTGTCTGTTCAGACAACACCATGAGGGAATTTGCGGTTTTGCGCTCCCGCAACCGCCGGTCAATTTGAATAGCCAGTGCCATAGTATCATTCAGACCTGTGGGAATGGGAAAACCCACCATAACATTCTTAATGGCTTCAGAAAGGCCATTTCTAAAATTAGCGGCCAGTGCACACTCGTTCCAATGTGTCAGCACGGACCATTTCCGAAATTTTTGGCAATACACTTCAGCCTCGTCCTGCCCCTGAGACATAGCCAGCAAGGCCTTTTCTGCCTGAATCTCAAGATTGGGTTCCTCATAAAGTAAACCGAGCGCCAGAAAAAACGCATCAAGATCAGCCAATGCCGGATCTCCTGGCGCCAGCGAAAAAGCCCAATCCTGAGGGTCGCCCCGTAAGAACGAAATAACAATTTTTACTTGCTGAGCAGAATCTCCAGATGAACAGGGTCTCAGGGACAAAAACAATTTACAATTATTCACGAAATTCCTAAACTTAAACCTGTCTCCGGAAAACAGTTCAGGAATCGGTATTTTAGGTTCTGACCTAGGATTTCTGATAACATAATCTTGTATGCCCTGCACACGAGTAGCCAGCTGGTCCACACTTGTAATCAAGGTCTGGACATTCATGTCTGCAGCAAGCATAGCCACTCTGAGGTAAAGGGGAAAAAGAAAAAAAAAACTCAGAATCTTCTTTCTTATAATCCCTCTTCTGCAATGCATTAAACATTTAATACTGGCCTGGCAAACTGTTATGACCCCAATGGCGAGGGTCTCAGAGGAACGTGGAAGTCTGCAGAATACAAAAATCCAGCTCATAGGGCAGTGGTAACTGGGTTGACCATATATCTACTCCTAACGCCAACACTAGAAGTAGCCGGGGATCATTCCTACGTTGATTCTAGATGACACGCGCCAGCCGGAGAATCTAGCTACCCCTAGTAGAGGAAAACAAAAACCTTTCTTGCCTCCAGAGAAGGGGACCCCAAAGCTGGATAGAAGCCCCCCACAAATAATGACGGTGAGGTAAGAGGAAATGACAAACACAGAAATGAACCAGGTTTAGCACAGAGAGGCCCGCTTACTAATAGCAGAATAAAGAAAGGTAACTTATATGGTCAACAAAAACCCTATCAAAATCCACACTGGAAATTCAAGAACCCCCGAACCGTCTAACGGTCCGGGGGGAGAACACCAGCCCCCCTAGAGCTTCCAGCAAAGGTCAGGATATAGATTTGGAACAAGCTGGACAAAAATACAAAACCAAAACAAATAGCAAAAAGCAAAAGGCAGACTTAGCTGATATAACTGGAACCAGGATCAGTAGACAAGAGCACAGCAGACTAGCTCTGATAACTACGTTGCCAGGCATAGAACTGAAGGTCCAGGGAGCTTATATAGCAACACCCCTAACTAACGACCCAGGTGCGGATAAAAGGAATGACAGAAAAACCAGAGTCAAAAAACTAGTAACCACTAGAGGGAGCAAAAAGCAAATTCACAACAGTGCCCTTGCCTAAGTTGCCTTCCTCCTCTGAGTTGGTCCCTTTATTTTTTCAGAACGTGGTTCTTTTGCATGGGATTCCGGAGAATATCGTTTCTGACAGGGGATCCCAGTTTGTGTCTACATTTTGGCGGACGTTTTGTGCCAAGATGGGCATTGATTTGTCTTTCTCGTCTGCATTCCATCCTCAGACGAATGGCCAGACGGAGCGAACTAATCAGACCTTGGAAACTTATTTGAGGTGTTTTGTTTCTGCTGATCAAGATGACTGGGTTGCTTTTTTGCCGCTGGACGAATTTGCTCTTAATAATCGGGCTAGTTCTGCCACGTTGGTCTCTCCTTTTTTTTGTAATTCGGGGTTTCATCCTCGTTTTTCCTCTGGTCAGGTGGAGTCTTCGGATTGTCCTGGAGTGGACGTGGTGGTGGACAGGCTACATCAGATTTGGAATCAGGTGGTGGACAATTTGAAGTTATCTCAGGAGAAGACTCAGCAGTTTGCTAATCGCCGTCGCCGCGTGGGTCCCCGACTTCTTGTTGGGGATTTGGTGTGGTTGTCTTCTCGTTTTGTCCCTATGAAGGTCTCTTCTCCTAAGTTCAAGCCTCGGTTCATCGGTCCTTATAGGATCTCGGAGATTCTTAACCCTGTATCTTTTCGTTTGGATCTCCCAGCATCGTTTGCTATTCATAATGTGTTCCATCGGTCGTTGTTGCGGAGGTATGAGGTGCCCGTTGTTCCTTCGGTTGAGCCTCCTGCTCCGGTGCTGGTGGAGGGAGAATTGGAGTATGTTGTTGAGAAGATCTTGGATTCTCGTGTTTCCAGACGCAAACTCCAGTATTTGGTTAAGTGGAAGGGTTATGGTCAGGAGGATAATTCCTGGGTGGTCGCCTCCGATGTTCATGCGACTGATTTGGTCCGCGCCTTCCATAGAGCTCACCCTGATCGCCCTGGGGGTTCTCGTGAGGGTTCGGTGACCCCTCCTCAAGGGGGGGGTACTGTTGTGGATTCTGTTTGTGGGCTCCCTCTGGTGGTTACTGCTGGTACTGGGTGACTTTGGTGGGTTGCGGCCTTTGGTTTCCACCTGTCCATCAGAGGCTGGGTGTTTCCTATTTTACCTGGCCTTTCTGTCATTCCCTTGCCGGCTATCAATGTATTCAGATGTGCTCTGTTTGGTTCCTGCCTACCTTCTCCCAGATCTTTCAGGATAAGCTAAGTGCTGATTTTCAGTTGTTTGGTTTTTTGTCCAGCTTGCTTATTATGTCTCTATGCTAGCTGGTAGCTCTAGTGGACTGAGGTTCTCCTCATGTGCCATGAGTTGGCACATGGGTTCTTGTAATCTCAGGATGGTTTTTTGATTAGGTTTTTTTTGCTGACCGCTCAGACCCCTTTTGTATCGTTCTGCTTTCTAGTTTACAGCGGGCCTCAATTTGCTGAACCTATATATATCATCTCTATGTGTGTGCCTTCCTCTCATTTCACCGTCAATACATGTGGGGGGCAACTATACCTTTTGGGGTTCATTCCTCTGGAGGCAAGTGAGGTCTTATTTTCTCTGCAGTACTAGTTAGCTCTTAGGCTGGTGCGTGGCGTCTAGAACCAACGTAGGCACGCTCCCTGGCTATCTCTAGTTGCGTTTGTCAGGCGTAGGGCAGCGGTCAGCCCAGGTTCCATCACCCTAGAGCTCGTCCGATATTTTGTATTACTTTGCTTGTCCCTTGCTATCCCTAGCCATTGGGATTCATGACAGGGAGGATTGTCTGCTGCAGCTACAAGGACCATTAAAATTATTTTGGGAGGGGGGAAATGAGAGGTTTAGGATTCACACACACATAGCAGCAGGCAGAAGGGGGGGGGGGGTCGGGATAGCCCGCAGCATGGGTCTTGTAAAGTTAGGAAGACTCAAACATGGCATATTCACATTATTGTGACACCATACCTCTCCACTTCTTCAGGTCCATCACCTCAGCACAGGGAGGAGATGACAACTACATCTATCCACACCTCCCTACTTCTCCAGGTTCATCACTTCAGCACAGGGAGGAGATGAAACCTACATCTATCCATACCTCCCCACTTCTCCACATCCATCACCTCAGCACAGGGAGGAGATGACACCTACATCTATCCATACCTCCCCACTTCTCCTATATACCTCCGATACAACCTCCACATCCACTGCCTCCTCTCCACATACACACAGTACTGTGCATCCAGCTTCCTCTCTACATACACACAGTACTGTGCCTCCAGCCTCCTCTCTACATGCACACAGTACTGTGCCTCCAGCCTCGTCTCTACATACACACAGTACTGTGCCTCCAGCCTACTCTCCTTATACACACAGTATTGTGGCTACAGCCTCCTCTCCTTATACACACAGTACTGTGCCTCCAGCCTCCTCTCTACATACACACAGTACTGTGCCTCCAGCCTCGTCTCTACATACACACAGTACTGTGCCTCCAGCCTCTTCTCCACATACACACAGTACTGTGGCTGCAGCCTCCTCTCTACATACACACAATATTGTGGCTGCAGCCTCCTCTCCTTATACACACAATACTGTGCCTCCAGCCTCCTCTCTACATACACAGTACTGTGCCTCCAGCCTCATCTCTACATACACACAGTACTGTGCCTCCAGCCTCTTCTCCACATACACACAGTACTGTGCCTCCAGCCTCCTCTCTACATACACACAGTACTGTGCCTCCAGCATCCTCTCCACATACACACAGTACTGAGGCTGTAGCCTCTTGCCATACACATGTTACTGTTCCCCGAAGCTTCCTCTCCATATACACACAGTGCTGTGTAACACCCCAGGGTCCTGGTTGTCACAGTGGCATTGCTTTCCTCACGGGGAGAGTGATATCACGCTTGGAAGCAAGGGAAGATCTCTTCTATCAGATAAAAACACAAACATGCAACATGTTCACACTCCAGGCCAGAAGGAGAGCTCTAAACCTGGTTTAGGGGGGAACTTCTATATATATATATATATATATATATATATATATATATATATATATATATATATATATATATATATTCTGGTCTGGAGGGAAAGCTAGTGAGTTCCTGGTAGTTAGTGCCTGACAGCAGACGGAGCAGTCTGAGGCAGAGAGATGTGTGAGGGGCCGTGCAACCAGAGGTGCTGCAGCTCCTGGATAGAGAGAATACAGAAGGAAAGAACAGATTGGAGAGAGCGTGCAGGAGAGTGAAGCACAGGAGAGTGACAACTGGGGAGGATAGCTGTGACTGGGCTCCCTCCCTGCAGAGCGCAGATTCCGGTAGCCAGAAGACTGAGGTTGTGTCGGACTCTAGGAGGCACAGCAGAAACCGGCAGTACAGCTGGACTACATGTAACCTGTCCGCCCTAACACCCAGGAGGCACAGTGACTCATAGAGCCCGGGTTGTGATAGAGACCCTGTAAAAAGTCTCGAGCCACCTGTCATACGGGTTTGTGTCCCACCTTTATGTAGGACAGAGAGAGAACTGTCAGGACCTTGATAGAAGCCACAGGCAGTAAGGGACTACAACACCACCGTGCTAGTAGGAAGGCTTTTAACTCCACCTGGTAAAGTGGACTCTGAACTCGCTTCCAAGCCGGCCGGACCCTGCCTGTACCTGTGATCTGGTGCCCTGGACTGTGGATACCAGTAATCCAGGTAAAGAGACTGCAAACCTGTGTCCTCCGTTCTTTACTGCACCTCTCAACATCCTCATCTATGCACCGGAAGCCCTGGGGACCCTGTTTCACCTGTGTGAAGCGTCACCATCTTTGCTGTAGTAACATCGCCCCAGAGGACCCCTTTAAGCAGCGAAGGTCCCCACTGACCGAATACCACAGGTGGCGTCACGAATACAAGCTTTATTCAAATCCCCTTAAAAGACTTTTACTTGGGCGCCTAGGGCTACGGACTGGGTCGCAGCCACCATGACATCCCCTTTAAGTACCGGACTCGGTACCACATACCCCACGGCCCTGGCGGGCGACTCAACTGTGCCCTTCAGCCTCCTCTACGCCCTCAGTACTGTGTCCCCCTCCTCTTCTCCACCCACATACAGTATTGGCCCCCTTAAGCCTCCTGTCCACATACAGTACTGACCCCTGAAGCCTCCTCTCCACACACAATTCTGACCCCTGAAGCCTCCGCTCCACATACAGTACTGACCCCTGAAGCCTCCTCTCCACATATAGTACTGGCCCCTGAAGCCTCCTCTTCACATACAGTACTGGCCCCTGAGGCCTCCTCTCCACATACAGTACTGACCCCTGAAGCCTCCTCTCCACACACAATACTGACCCCTGAAGCCTCCGCTCCACATACAGTACTTGCCCCTGAAGCCTCCTCTCCACATACAGTACTGGCTCCTGAAGCCTCCTCTCCACATACAGTATTGGCCCCTGAAGCTTCCTCTCCACATACAGTACTGACCCCTGAAGCCTCCTCTCCACATACAGTACTGACTCCTGAAGCTTCTCCATATACAGTACTGGCCCCTGAGGCCTCCTCTCCACATAGAGTACTGACCCCTGAAGCCTTCTCTACACAATAGTACTGGCCCCTGAAGCCTCTTCTCCACATATAGTACTGGCCCCTGAAGCCTCTTCTGCACATACAGTACTGACCCCTGAAGCCTCCTCTCCACACACAATACTGACCCCTGAAGCCTCCGCTCCACATACAGTACTGACCCCTGAAGCCTCCTCTCCACACACAATACTGACCCCTGAAGCCTCCGCTCCACATATAGTACTGGCCCCTGAAACCTCTTCTCTACATACAGTACTGACCCCTGAAGCCTCCTCTCCACACACAATACTGACCCCTGATGCCTCCTCTCCACATACAGTACTGGCCCCTGAAGCCTCCTCTCCACATACAGTACTGACCCCTGAAGCCTCTTCTCCACATACAGTATTGGCCCCTGAAGACACCTCTCCACATACAGTACTGGCCCCTGAAGTCTCCTCTCCATGTACAGTACTGGCCCCTGAAGCCTCCTCTCCACATACAGTACATACAGTACTGACCCCTGAAGCCTCCTCTCCACATACAGTACTGGCCTCTGAAGCCTCCTCTCCACATACAGTATTGGCCCCTGAAGCCTCTTCTCCACACACAGTACTGACCCCTGAAGCCTCCGCTCCACATACAGTACTGGCTCCTGAAGCCTCTTCTCCACATACAAGTGCTGGCCCCTGAAGCCTCTTCTCCACATACAGTACTGGCCCCTGAAGTCTCCTCTCCACGTACAGTACTGTACCCCAAAGCCTCCTCTCCACATACAGTACTGGCCCCTGAAGCCTCTTCTCCACACACAGTACTGACCCCTGAAGCCTCCGCTCCACATACAAGTGCTGGCCCCTGAAGCCTCCTCTCCACATACAGTACTGGCCCCTGAAGTCTCCTCTCCACATACAGTACTGGGCCCTGAAGCCTCCTCTCCACATACAGTACTGGCCCCTGAAGCCTCCTCTCCACGTACAGTACTGTACCCCGCACCCAGGCCTCTCCTCATACTGTTGTGCAGCTCTTGGGTCATCGCCTCTCAGTAACTTTATCACTTTCTCCATAAAAGGGAATAAATTACTCGGGGAAAACCAAGTTCCCTGGAAATCTGAGCAGCTGTCAGAATAATGAAGTCCAGGTGCTGCGGAGGCCCCAGTATGACCAGTGTCTGTGGTGTCTGTAACTGGGAGAGGGGATAACACAGCTTTTAGGGGGGACAGGAAGGCAGGAATATGGAGACTTGGAGCAGATTATGAGGGGGTAAAGTAACAACTACAGCACAGCCTTCATTGAAACATGCAGCATTGTCATATACAGCATCCCGAGAAATACTCCCCTATATATAACTGTATACTCCTCACATAGAGATATGGACACAGACATCATCCATACACTCCTCAGCAGTGACATCACAACATGGAGGGGAGGTGGTGGATGATGGACATCACAGGACGGAGACGTCGCTGGTCTGTACATGATGTGTCCAATCTGAGCTTCGTGCAGAAATCCCGGCAGCTCCGGCCTTGTGCAGAAATCCCGGCACCTCCGGCCTCGGCTGCTGTCACTGAGGTCATTAATGGTCTGAGGAAGATTCCGCCGCTGAATGTACAAATCATCCGCTGTCTGCAGCTCCTGTGTAATCACTGACCAATGATGTCCCAGATTTGCTCAATGGAGACGAGTCCGGAGACTCTGCCAGCAACTCCTGTGCGATCACCGACCAATGATGTCCCAGATGTGCTCAATTGAGACCATTCCAAAGACACTGCCGGCAGCTCCTGTGTAATTGTAACAACTCTGCTGGCATTACGGCATGGCCTCTCATCTCACACTATCTTACCCACTGCTCCAGGTCATGTTGTGGTTTCTGTTTCTTGCCAGCTCCATATTCTGTGCTTCTGCTCTCTGCATGCTTCCTGGCTGTGTGCATAGGGGGCGGCGCCTGGACTATCTGGTTCTTATAGGAATCAGGTGCATCTGTCTAATCTGTTCCTGACCAATTACCAAGAGGCCTCCAGTATTTAGTGCAGCTCCACCCAGTGGACTGGGCCTGTGCAATGTGTAAAGGCCCCGTCTCACATAGCGAGATCGCTAGCGAGATCGCTGCTGAGTCACAAGTTTTGTGACGCAACAGCGACCTCAGTAGCGATCTCGCTATGTGTGACACGTACCAGCGATCAGGCCCCTGCTGCGAGATCGCTGGTCGTGTCAGAATAGCCTGGACCTTTTTTTGGTCGTTGAGGTCCCGCTGACATCGCTGAATCGGTGTGTGTGACACCGATCCAGCGATGTCTTCACTGGTAACCAGGGTAAACATCGGGTTACTAAGCGCAGGGCCGCGCTTAGTAACCCGATGTTTACCCTGGTTACCAGCGTAAATGTAAAAAAAACAAACAGTACATACTCACCATCTGTTGCCCGTCAGGTCCCTTGGCGTCTGCTTCCTGCTCTGACTGACTGCCGTAAAGTGAGAGCACAGCAGTGACGTCACCGCTGCGCTCTGCTCTCACTGTACGGCGGCTCAGTCAGAGCAGGAAGCAGACGGCAAGGGACCTGACGGGCAACAGATGGTGAGTATGTAGTGTTTGTTTTTTTTACATTTACGCTGGTAACCAGGGTAAACATCGGGTTACTAAGCGCGGCCCTGCGCTTAGTAACCCGATGTTTACCCTGGTTACCCGGGTGCTGCAGGGGGACTTCGGCATCGTTGAAGACAGTTTCAACGATGCCGAAGTCGTTCCCCTGATCGTTGGTCGCTGGAGAGAGCTGTCTGTGTGACAGCTCCCCAGCGACCACACAGCGACGCTGCAGCGATCAGCATCGTTGTCTGTATCGCTGCAGCGTCGCTGTGTGAGACGGGGCCTTTAGCTCAGTTAGGGTACCGTCACACATTGAAATTTCCATCGCTACGACGTTACGATTCGTGACGTTCTAGCGATATCGTTACGATATCGCTGTGTCTGACACGCTACTGCGATCAGACACCCTGCTGAGAATCGTACGTCGTAGCAGATCGTTTGGAACTTTCTTTCGTCGCTTGATCACCCGCTGACATCGCTGGATCGTTGTGTGTGACAGCGATCCAGCGATGTCTTCGCTTGTAACCAGGGTAAACATCGGGTAACTAAGCGCAGGGCCGCGCTTAGTAACCCGATGTTTACCCTGGTTACAAGCGTAAACGTAAAAAAACAAACCGTACATACTCACCCGTCGGTGTCCTTCAGGTCCCTTGCCGTCTGCTTCCTGCTCTGAGTGCCGGCCGGAAAGTGAGAGCAGATCACAGCGGTGCTGCGCTCTGCTCTCACTGTACGGCTGCACTCAGAGCAGGAAGCAGACGGCAAGGGACCTGAAGGACACCGACGGGTGAGTATGTACAGTTTGTTTTTTTACGTTTACGCTGGTAACCAGGGTAAACATCGGGTTACTAAGCGCGGCCCTGCGCTTAGTTACCCGATGTTTACCCTGGTTACCCGGGGACTTCGGCATCGCTCCAGCGCCGTGATTGCAACGTGTGACCGCAGTCTACGACGCTGGAGCGATGATTATACGACGCTGCGACGTTACGAATCGTGCCGTCGCAGCGATGAAAATTTCAATGTGTGACGGTACCCTTAGTGTTTAGCTTCTGAGTTGCCAGGCCTTGCTCTGTGTTTCTCCCTCTCTAGAGGCTTTTCTCAGTGTTCTTACCTTGATCTTGTTGTCCACTCTCCAGGAGGCAGAATATCCTGGTCCCCGTGTCTTTGTTCTTGTTCCTTGTCTTGTTCCATTATCTTGTCTGAACTTAGTCTTATCTCTGTCTCCTTATCTGTGGCTTCCTTCCCTGCTGTGTCCTTCCTTGTGTTCTCAGTCTGCTTATGCTCCGCACTCTTGCGGCTCTGCCTGCTCTGAACCTTTGTTACTTTGCCTGGGCTCCGCTCTCTTGCAGCTTTACCTCTACCCGCACTCCTGCGGTTCTGCTCCGTTCTACTCTGCTCCTGTTGCTGCAGCTTCTCTCCACATTCCTTGCAGTTCCGCTCTGCTTAGCTTCTGCTGCTGCAGTAATCTCTTGCGCAATCTCATCTCTGCATTCCTTGCGGTTCCGCTGTGCTTAGCTTTTGTTGCTGCGCTATCTCTTGCTGCTCTTCCTCTCCTATCTGCAGCCTTGCACTTCTCTTCCTGTGTGAACAGGTCCCAACCTGTTCCTTCATACTTCATTCCTTCCTGCTTGTTTCCTTACCTTCTCCTCCTGTGTGAACAGGTCCCAACCTGTGCCTTCATATAACCAAAAGAAAAGGGAAGTACCACTCAAAAGAATAATAAAATATACAATATTTTATTGAAGACAATTAAAACCAGAAAAATAGCAAAAACATTTTTTACAGAACAAGGGTGTGAAAACAAGGCAGAGTGGCCCCACAACAGTCCATATAATGTTAAACGGCCAAGCATATATAAGAAAATGGTTTAGGTTATATTAAGTATATGGGAAGACTCCATGCAGCAGCAGGTTCAGGATTTGTAGTAACACGTGTTGATATAAGCACAAATTGTGTCAAAGAAATTCTATATACAAAAATATCACAGCTCGTAAAGACGTGTAGGTCAGTCCCATAGAGAATATATAAAGCGCATGAATTAAAGAATCTAAGTACATAGCCACACCAAAAAATGGGTGGAAAACTAATAAGGTGTCAGTGCAAATACAGAATTAACTACAAGTCGTAGTGCCAGTATATTAGTATATATAAATAACGTGCAAGTACTGAGTGTACATTACTAGGCAAAAGCCTATGCGCAATAATAAAGGGACAAGGAAGAAATGATAAAGCAGAGCATTAGATATCATATAACTACCTGCTGGTGGAAGGACTGCCGTGTGGAAATGAACCCCGACGCGCGTTTCGCAACGTAGCTTCTTCCTGGGGGTCGTGATTGTATAGGGAACACAGTGCTAACCTTTTATATGTGGCGGTTGTCTCGGCGCTTAGCGTCCATCAGACACAAACCAGGAAGCGGTGGGTCCGGCGTCCCACGTCATCCAGTCCCGCCCACCTCCAAAGCGTCAGAGGAGTGAGGAACAAGACGACGCTGAGGGACACGTTACCACGGCAACCCGAGATGGCCGACGGGCGCAAGCGCACTGCGCTGCAACATGGGAGCAGGGTGAAGGTTAGAGAAACTGCTAAATACACAGTGCAGACCAGATGTCGTGCACAGCCAACAGGGAAATGTGAGGGGTGCACGGTGAATGGTGTAACAACACCGATGGGCAAAGGAGATATATACTAACAAGTCATAAATAGAAGTACAGGCATATCATTAAAGCCTATGCAAATATAAGTGCAAATAAATATGTACAATATAGTGTGACAAATAAATACAGAAATAGAAAAAAACAATAACGGGTCGTGGATAGACATATAAAAATACATACGTATCATAAAACCCACATAAATATACGTGCAAATGAATATGTAAAAAGGTGTATCAGAAAGATACAACAATAAATTAGTACATAAACAGGGACAACATTTCTTATAAATAGTAACGATCCTTGACGTGTAGACAACTGAAGTCCAGCTGAGTGACATCGTGTGAGGGAGATGGGTGAACGGCAACTGGTCAGATCAAATTCACATGCAAAAAATGTAACTGTGCCTTCATACACCACACCAACCTGTCCTGTGTCTTTGCCGTACCTGCCAGCCCTGTGTCTCTGCCGTACCTGCCAGCCCTGTGTCTCTGCCGTACCTGCCAGCCCTGTGTCTCTGCCGTACCTGCCAGCCCTGTGTCTCTGCCGTACCTGCCAGCCCTGTGTCTCTGCCGTACCTGCCAGCCCAGTGTCTCTGCCGTATCTGCCAGCCCTGTGTCTCTGCCGTACCTGCCAGCCCTGTGTCTCTGCCGTACCTGCCAGCCCTGTGTCTCTGCCATACCTGCCAGCCCTGTGTCTCTGCCATACCTGCCAGCCCTGTGTCTCTGCCAGGACTGTGTCTCAGCCGTGCCAGCCTACTCGTCTGAGTTTCAGCCGTGCTCTTTTGCCAGTCCTGCCTGATGCCCGCACCTGTCCTAGTGTTCCTGTTCTCCAAGTGGGATCAGCAGCCACAGCCATACACCACCCTGGAGTAGCACCTGGCAACTGCCTGCTGCACAAGCCTGACCTCACCATCAGAGGCTCCAGCGAAAACCCAGGTTGCTGTCATAGTCACGCCCCTTCCAGGGTAGTCTGGTTTGTGGCACAGTGGGGCCACAAACCCCCGTGCTCTCGCCCACCAGTCAGGGAGTGAGCTTGACAGTAATCACCTACTAATGTCGTCACCGATGTGTTTAATGGAGACAAGTTTGGAGACTGCCGGCAGCTCCTGTGTGATCACCAACCAATGACGTCTCTGATGTGCTCAATGGAGAGAAGTCCGGACACACTGCAGCTTCTGTGCAATCACCAACCAATGACGTCCCCGATGTGCTCAAAGGAGACAAGTCCGGAGACACTGCAGCTTCTGTGTAATCACCAACCAATGACGTCCCCGATGTGCTTGATGGGAGACAAGTCCAGAGAGGCTGATGCCACGGGAGCAGGTTCAGGCCATGTATGTAGCTTACAGTAGTGAAAGCAAAATGCGATCTGGGGTTGTCATGTGGAAGGACGGCTCCTGGGACACCGGAGAAATGGCTGCACCACTGGCTCCACCAACAAATCAATGTAAGTCCTAGATGTTAGTGACCTGGAGACCAGAGGGGTCTGGCTACTGCACATTATGTCACCCCACACCCTAATCCCTGGAGTAGGACTGGTATGACTTTGCCCGTGGAACCTCTTCATGGTGCTACACCATGTGGTCTTGTTAGAGTTGAAGAATGGCAGGTAGTTATCTACAGTGGTCTGTTCTATATGTGAAATCAGATGCCGTATAATGAGACTAAGGCCTCAGTGTCTAATCAAACCATTAGATGTCTGCATGACATTGGGCTACGAGCCAGATATCCAGCTACAATCCACTGACCTCCTGATCACTCCAATCCAGACCTCCATGGGATATTAATTGTGATTTACATTGATCGTTTTTATGTTTTATTGTTCTCAGTGCACTCCACTATGTAATGAATAAAGATTTGCAACTGGAATATTTCATGCAGTGATATCTACGATGTGGGATTTTAGTGTTCAATTTATTTTTTTGAGCAGTGTATATCCTCCAAGCCCAGTGTATGACCTCCGGCCTGTCACCCCCTGTTGTATAATCTCCGGCCCCCTTTCCACCTCGGTGTATTACCTCCGACACCCCGCCATGTCGTTTGGCCTTACTAACATGAGACCGATCGGATGGTGGTGCAGAGCTCCTTGATACCAGCCCGGTCCTGTAATAGTCCGTCCATGACATTTCGTCTTACTGAATCTTCCCCATCTCCTGTGAGTGATATTATTGAGAAGAGAAAGGAACTACAGCAACTCAGCCACAAAGTGGAGACCCCATAACGTTACAGAGCAGGGAGCCGAGTGCTGAGGAGCAGAGTGTAGATAAGTCACCACTGCTCTGCTGACCCCATAACCGCAGAGTGAAGACTTCCTCTGGTATCCCCCGCCGGGAGCTTCATGGCCGAGCAGATGTCTGCAGCCGTACATCACAAACACCATGCCGAGCATCGCATGGAGTCGTGTAAAACCACCACCAGTGGACTGAGGGAGAAATATGTTCTGTGCAGTGACGGATCGCATTTCTCTACATCTGATGAAGGAGTTTGGATTTAGTGATTTCAGGAGGACGTCTTACCCCCTGACTGTTGTGCAGATGGTGGAGGAAGATAATGCCATGGGATTATCAAGAAGCGGCCTCAGACAAAAAAGCCCCTAGAAGTGGAAGTGGGGGGCACATACTTTCCTCCATATTAATGTCTATGGATGTAGATGAGGACAGAGAAGCCTCCGGAGGTGGATGTGGGGGGCACATACTTTCTCCATATTAATGTCTATGGATGTAGATGAGGACAGAGAAGCCCCCGGAGGTGGATGTGGGGGGCACATACTTTCTCCATATTAATGTCTATGCATGTAGATGAGTACAGAGAAGCCCCCGGAGGAGGATGTGGGGGGCACATACTTTTCTACCTATAGTGTCTGTTCTATACAGGGCCCCATCATATAGACAGAGCATGGCCGCTCTCCCGTTATTGTCCGGTGAGAGATGACTCACGTGAGCGCTGTCACACTTCTGTGACTCGTTGGATGTGTAATTACACAGATTATTTGCGTTTGTGGAGATAGACGGTCTTGTTGTAATGGCTTCCTGTGTCTGACCCTTTACGGCTGACCATCACGTCCCCTGCCCGTGACCATGTGGTGTCCCGGTGCCCAACACCTCTGCCCGCAGGCACACCTACATCCACAGTATCGGGCAGGTGTGATGTCAGCTTGTGACCAGTGGCCTGAGTTGGCCAATGCCCGAGTCCGCCAGCCACTTTATACACATTCGCAGTTATGGCTGGCAGTGGTAAGAGACCGCCGGGGTCCCTGTAATAATCAGTGTCTTTGAGGGTCCTCACTCTGAGCTGGCTCTTTATTTTTCTGTACTAAGCTGCTGATTGCATAATTTCTACGATGTTGGCTGCACATACTCATCAGGGGCGAGCGATGCCTCGGCCCCACTGTGACTGGGGAAAGGAGAAAACCGCAGCGACAACCTCGGGGCCTCAGACTGAGAAGTGACAGTGACTCCATGTAATCCAGGCCGCGGTCTCTGTGCCCAGATCCATGACATGTGCTGTTTATCCAAGGCTCGGAGCCTGCGGACCCCAGGGACTGGGGCATGACTACGCTCATCGAGGATTCAGAGTCCTGTGATTACATGTCAGTTATGGAGGGATGCAGAACATGGCTGCACATGGTGACTCCTCACCGGCCGATCGCGCAGTGCAATGACCTCGATGTCCTTCGTCAGTAAATGAAGGATTGTGCTGGAAATTGGCCGCATCCCTCCAGGCACTAAGTGTCTCTGTCTTCACAGTCTATGGCCAAGTACATAAGTACGAAAGAACCTCTGTGACATCCACGACCCGACTGAGGCTGCGGCCCGAACCCCACAGCCTTCAGCAGTAGATATGGACTTTGTCTCCAGGGTGAATGACACCATGGTGGACCCTGAGTGTGGGAATAAAGCAGATGTTGACCTCGGACTCACCCGGGAGGCAGGAATAGAAGGGAGGAAGCTGAGGCCTCATCCCTGCTCCTTTGTCCACATCTTCTGCTCTGTCTCCATGATCCTCTATGTGTTTATCTGTTACATGGAGCTCAGTCCAGGAAACATACGGAGGGACGGATACATCAGACCGCGAGGTGATTCCTGGCTGTCATCCGTCTGTGACAGATGTGGTAACGTTTGGAGGATGAGATTCTAGGATTCATATCCACTCGTTACTCAGCAGTATCTGCGTATTGTTCCATGGGGCGCGGGCCATCCTGTGAGAAGTGCGGGGCAGGATACACATGGACGCCGATCATCAGATGTCCTCACCTCAGTCCTTGGCCTCCATCACTACAATGGAGGAGAGATCTATCACTAAAGGCCCCGTCTCACACAGCAACGCTGCAGCGAAAAGGCCCCGTCTCACATAGCGAGATCGCTAGCGAGATCGCTGCTGAGTCACTAGTTTTGTGACGCAACAGCGACCTCAGTAGCGATCTCGCTATGTGTGACACGTACCAGCGATCAGGCCCCTGCTGCGAGATCGCTGGTCGTGTCGGAATGGCCTGGACCTTTTTTTGGTCGTTGAGGTCCCGCTGACATCGCTGAATCGGTGTGTGTGACACCGATCCAGCGATGTCTTCACTGGTAACCAGGGTAAACATCGGGTTACTAAGCGCAGGGCCGCGCTTAGTAACCCGATGTTTACCCTGGTTACCAGCGTAAATGTAAAAAAAAACAAACAGTACATACTCACCATCTGTTGCCCGTCAGGTCCCTTGGCGTCTGCTTCCTGCTCTGACTGCCGCTGTAAAGCGAGAGCACAGCACAGCAGTGACGTCACCGCTGTGATCTGCTCTCACTGTACGGCGGCTCAGTCAGAGCAGGAAGCAGACGCCAAGGGACCTGACGGGCAACAGATGGTGAGTATGTACTGTTTGTTTTTTTTTACATTTACGCTGGTAACCAGGGTAAACATCGGGTTACTAAGCGCGGCCCTGCGCTTAGTAACCCGATGTTTACCCTGGTTACCAGTGAAGACATCGCTGGATCGGTGTCACACACACCGATTCAGCGATGTCAGCGGGGCCTCAACGACCAAAAAAAGGTCCAGGCCATTCTGACACGACCAGCGATCTCGCAGCAGGGGCCTGATCGCTGGTACGTGTCACACATAGCGAGATCGCTACTGAGGTCGCTGTTGCGTCACAAAACTTGTGACTCAGCAGCGATCTCGCTATGTGAGACGGGGCCTTAAGTGTCCACACAAGCCGCCTAGACACATTCCCGGGAAGCCGCCAGACAGATGTGGGCAGCCGCTCACCTGACTGAGTGTTTGGTGGAGTCCTGTATTAGGCCATGTGCACACGTTCAGTATTTTTCGCGTTTTTTTCGCTATAAAAACGTAATAAAAACGCGAAAAAAACGCTAACATATGCCTCCCATTATTTTCAGTGTATTCCGCATTTTTTGTGCAAATGTAGCCTTTTTTCCCATGAAAAAATCGCATCGCGGAAAAAAAAGCAACATGTTCATTAAGGGTATGTGCACACGTCCGGATTTCTTGCAGAAATTTCCTGAAGAAAACCGGAAATTTTCTGCAAGAAATCCGCATTTTTTTTTGCGTTTTTTTTCCGTTTTTTTCACGTTTTTTTAGCATTCTGCAAGCGTAATTAGCTTGCAGAATGCTAAAGTTTTCCAAGTGATCTGTAGCATCGCTTGGAAAACTGACTGACAGGTTGGTCACACTTGTCAAACATAGTGTTTGACAAGTGTGACCAACTTTTTACTATAGATGCAGCTTATGCAGCATCTATAGTAAAAGATAGAATGTTTAAAAATAATAAAAAAAATGTTTATACTCACCTGCAGGCGTCCGTTCCTATAGATGCCTGTGTGGCTCAGGACCTTCCATGACGTCGCGGTCACGTGAGCGGTCACATGACCTGTCTCGACCAATCACAAGACCGCGACGTCATCGCAGGTCCTTCACCGCACACCAGCTATAGAAACCGAAGCGGCAGCATGCAGCGGAGAGGCGGGAAGACATCGAAGGTGAGTATAGGACTATTTTTTAATTCTTTTTTTTTGACCAATTATATGGTGCCCAGTCCGTGGAGGAGAGTCTCCTCTCCTCCACCCTGGGTACCAACCGCACATAATCTGCTTATCTTGTAAGCAGATCAATGCACTCCTAGGTGTGCGGAATCCCCACAATTCCGCATTTTAATGAACATGTTGCCTTTTTTTCCGCGATGCGATTTTTTCGCGGAAAAAAAGGCTACATTTGCACAAAAAATACGGAATACACTGAAAATAATGGGAGACATATGTTAGTGTTTTTTTCGCGTTTTTATAACGTTTTTATAGCGAAAAAACGCGAAAAATACTGAACGTGTGCACATGGCCTTAAATGCAGAATTGCAGGGGATTCCGCACACCTAGGAGTCCATTGATCTGCTTACTTCCCGCACGGGGCTGTGCACACCATGCGGGAAGTAAGCAGATTATGTGCGGTTGGTACCCAGGGTGGAGGAGAGGAGACTCTCCTCCACGGACTGGGCACCATATAATTGGTCAAAAAAAAAGAATTAAAATAAAAAATAGTCCTATACTCACCCTCGATGTCTTCCCGCCTCTCCGCTGCATGCTGCCGCTTCGGTTTCTATAGCTGGTGTGCGGTGAAGGACCTGCAATGACGTCGCGGTCTTGTGATTGGTCGAGACCGGTCATGTGACCGCTCACGTGACCGCGACGTCATGGAAGGTCCTGAACCACACCGGCATCTATAGGAACGGACGCCTGCAGATGAGTATAACCATTTATTTTTTTTTATTATTATTTTTAAACATTCTATCTTTTACTATAGATGCTGCATAAGCTGCATCTATAGTAAAAAGATGGTCACACTTGTCAAACGCTATGTTTGTGTGACCAACCTGTAGTTTTCCAAGCAATGCTACAGATCGCTTGGAAAACTTTAGCATTCTGCAAGCTAATTACGCTTGCAGAATGCTAAAAAAACGCAAAAAAAACGGGAAAAAAACGCAAAAAAAAAAATGCGAATTTCTTGCAGAAAATTTCCGGTTTTCTTCAGGACATTTCTGCAAGAAATCCGGACGTGTGCACATACGCTTATGGAGACTCAGGGTCATCAGGTGCTTATGGCCGCTCCACATCGAGGCCTCCATGTGTGAAGAGCTTTGCACGGCAGTTTGGTGGCCCAATACGCACTTATGTGTAACATCTGGCTCCACTCCTGATCCCACACTTACGCCCCCGTCAGCGCTGCTCGTTCTCTGCACTATGAGGGACTGCCCTAAATTGTCTCTCCATATAATGAGGTGATGGCGGCAACCCCCGTGATCCTCTGCGTTCTGGGAGCCATGATCTGGATACAGATGAGGCGCCTCCTATCTCTGGCCAGAATCAGATTGTCCTAATCTCTTTCCCATCCCTCACACCGACCACAAGAATCGTCCGGCTCCAGACACCCTCAGTATTGTCTCACTGTAACATTAGAGGGGAGCAGAATATTCCAGACTAAATCCATCAGAGAACAGACAGCAGAGTCTTCAGATCCAGGACTGAGGCTAATGTCTAAAGCAGAGGCTCTATGGACACGTCATTGTTCCTGCACGTCCGGCGCCTCCATCCTCTGCACACCAGCCATCTCCATCCTCTGCACACCAGCCATCTCCATCCTCTGCACACCGGCCATCTCCGTCCTCTGCACACCGGCCATCTCCATCCTCTGTACACCAGCCATCTCCGTCCTCTGCACACCGGCCATCTCCGTCCTCTGCACACCGGCCATCTCCGTCCTCTGCACACCAGCCATCTCCATCCTCTGCACACCGGCCATCTCCGTCCTCTGCACACCGGCCATCTCCATCCTCTGCACACCAACCATCTCCGTCCTCTGCACACCAGCCATCTCCATCCTCTGCACACCGGCCATCTCCGTCCTCTGCACACCAGCCATCTCCGTCCTCTGCTTACCGGCATCTCCGTCCTCTGCACACCGGCCATCTCCGTCCTCTGCACACCAACCATCTCCGTTCTCTGCACACCGGCCATCTCCATCCTCTGCACACCGGCCATCTCCGTCCTCTGCACACCAGCCATCTCCATCCTGTGCACACCGGCCATCTCCATCCTCTGCACACCAGCATCTCCGTCCTCTGCACACCGGCATCTCTGTCCGCTGCACACCAACCATCTCCGTTCTCTGCACACCAGCCATCTCCATCCTCTGCACACCGGCCATCTCCGTCCTCTGCACACCGGCCATCTCCGTCCTCTGTACACCAGTATGTCCGTCCTCTGCACACCAGCCATCTCCATCCTCTGCACACCGGCCATCTCCGTCCTCTGTACACCAGCCATCTCCGTCCTCTGCACACCAGCCATCTCCCTCCTCTGCACACCAGCCATCTCCATCCTCTGCACACCGGCCATCTCCATCCTCTGCACACCGGCCATCTCCATCCTCTGCACAACAGCATCTCCGTCCTCTGCACACCAGCCATCTCCATCCTCTGCACACCGGCCATCTCCATCCTCTGCACACCAGCATCTCCGTCCTCTGCACACCGGCATCTCTGTCCGCTGCACACCAACCATCTCCGTTCTCTGCACACCAGCCATCTCCATCCTCTGCACACCGGCCATCTCCGTCCTCTGTACACCAGTATGTCCGTCCTCTGCACACCAGCCATCTCCATCCTCTGCACACCGGCCATCTCCGTCCTCTGTACACCAGCCATCTCCGTCCTCTGCACACCAGCCATCTCCCTCCTCTGCACACCAGCCATCTCCATCCTCTGCACACCGGCCATCTCCATCCTCTGCACACCAGCATCTCCGTCCTCTGCACACCGGCCATCTCCGTCCTCTGTACACCAGCCATCTCCGTCCTCTGCACACCAGCCATCTCCCTCCTCTGCACACCAGCCATCTCCGTCCTCTGTACACCAGCCATCTCCGTCCTCTGCACACCAGCCATCTCCATCCTCTGCACACCAGCCATCTCCATCCTCTGCACACCAGCCATCTCCGTCCTCTGCACACCAGCCATCTCCATCCTCTGCACACCGGCCATCTCCGTCCTCTGTACACCAGCCATCTCCATCCTCTGCACACCAGCCATCTCCCTCCTCTGCACACCAGCCATCTCCATCCTCTGCACACCGGCCATCTCCATCCTCTGCACACCGGCCATCTCCATCCTCTGCACACCAGCATCTCCGTCCTCTGCACACCGGCCATCTCCGTCCTCTGCACACCGGCCATCTCCGTCCTCTGCACACCAACCATCTCCGTCCTCTACACACCAGCCATCTCCGTCCTCTGCACACCGGCCATCTCCATCCTCTGCACACCGGCCATCTCCGTCCTCTGTACACCAGCCATCTCCATCCTCTGCACACCGGCCATCTCCGTCCTCTGCACACCGGCCATCTCCATCCTCTGCACACCGGCCATCTCCGTCCTCTGTACACCGGCCATCTCCATCCTCTGCACACCGGCCATCTCCATCCTCTGCACACCGGCCATCTCCATCCTCTGCACACCGGCCATCTCCGTCCTCTGCACACCAACCATCTCCGTCCTCTGCACACCAGCTATCTCCGTCCTCTACACACCAGCATCTCCGTCCTCTGCACACCAGCCATCTCCGTCCTCTGCACACCGGCCATCTCCATCCTCTGCACACCGGCCATCTCCATCCTCTGCACACCAGCCATCTCCATCCTCTGCACACCAGCCATCTCCGTCCTCTGCACACCAGCTATCTCCATCCTCTACACACCAGCATCTCCGTCCTCTGCACACCAACATCTCCGTCCTCTGCACACCAGCCATCTCCGTCCTCTGCACACCAGCCATCTCCATCCTCTGCACACCGGCCATCTCCGTCCTCTGTACACCAGCCATCTCCGTCCTCTGCACACCGGCCATCTCCATCCTCTGCACACCGGCCATCTCCGTCCTCTGCACACCGGCCATCTCCGTCCTCTGCACACCGGCCATCTCCGTCCTCTGCACACCGGCCATCTCCGTCCTCTGTACACCAGCTATCTCCATCCTCTACACACCAGCCATCTCCGTCCTCTGCACACCGGCCATCTCCGTCCTCTGCACACCAACCATCTCCGTCCTCTGCACACCAGCTATCTCCGTCCTCTACACACCAGCATCTCCGTCCTCTGCACACCAGCCATCTCCAACCTCTGCACACCGGCCATCTCCGTCCTCTGCACACCGGCCATCTCCATCCTCTGCACACCGGCCATCTCCATCCTCTGCACACCAGCCATCTCCGTCCTCTGCACACCGGCCATCTCCATCCTCTGCACACCGGCCATCTCCATCCTCTGCACACCGGCCATCTCCATCCTCTGCACACCAGCATCTCCGTCCTCTGCACACCAGCCATCTCCATCCTCTGCACACCGGCCATCTCCATCCTCTGCACACCGGCCATCTCCATCCTCTGCACACCAGCCATCTCCGTCCTCTGCACACCAGCCATCTCCATCCTCTGCACACCGGCCATCTCCATGCTCTGCACACCGGCCATCTCCGTCCTCTGCACACCAGCCATCTCCATCCTCTGCACACCGGCCATCTCCATCCTCTGCACACCAGCCATCTCCGTCCTCTGCACACCGGCCATCTCCGTCCTCTGCACACCAGCCATCTCCATCCTCTGCACACCAGCCATCTCCGTCCTCTGCACACCGGCCATCTCCGTCCTCTGCACACCGGCCATCTCCGTCCTCTGCACACCAGCATCTCCGTCCTCTGCACACCAGCCATCTCCATCCTCTGCACACCGGCCATCTCCGTCCTCTGCACACCAGCCATCTCCATCCTCTGCACACCGGCCATCTCCATCCTCTGCACACCAGCCATCTCCGTCCTCTGCACACCAGCCATCTCCATCCTCTGCACACCAACCATCTCCGTCCTCTGCACACCAGCCATCTCCATCCTCTGCACACCGGCCATCTCCGTCCTCTGCACACCAGCCATCTCCGTCCTCTGCTTACCGGCATCTCCGTCCTCTGCACACCGGCCATCTCCGTCCTCTGCACACCAACCATCTCCGTTCTCTGCACACCGGCCATCTCCGTCCTCTGCACACCGGCCATCTCCATCCTCTGCACACCGGCCATCTCCATCCTCTGCACACCAGCCATCTCCGTCCTCTGCACACCAGCCATCTCCATCCTCTGCACACCAACCATCTCCGTCCTCTGCACACCAGCCATCTCCATCCTCTGCACACCGGCCATCTCCGTCCTCTGCACACCAGCCATCTCCGTCCTCTGCTTACCGGCATCTCCGTCCTCTGCACACCGGCCATCTCCGTTCTCTGCACACCGGCCATCTCCGTCCTCTGCACACCAACCATCTCCGTTCTCTGCACACCGGCCATCTCCATCCTCTGCACAACAGCATCTCCGTCCTCTGCACACCAACCATCTCCGTTCTCTGCACACCGGCCATCTCCATCCTCTGCACAACAGCATCTCCGTCCTCTGCACACCGGCCATCTCCGTCCTCTGCACACCGGCCTTCTCCATCCTCTGCACAACAGCATCTCCGTCCTCTGCACACCGGCCATCTCCATCCTCTGCACACCAGCCATCTCCATCCTCTGCACACCGGCCATCTCCGTCCTCTGCACACCGGCATCTCTGTCCACTGCACACCAGCCATCTCCGTCCTCTGTACACCAGTATGTCCGTCCTCTGCACACCAGCCATCTCCATCCTCTGCACACCGGCCATCTCCGTCCTCTGCACACCAGCCATCTCCATCCTCTGCACACCGGCCATCTCCATCCTCTGCACACCGGCCATCTCCATCCTCTGCACACCAGCCATCTCCGTCCTCTGTACACCGGCCATCTCCATCCTCTGCACACCTGCATCTCCGTCCTCTGCACACCGGCATCTCTGTCCGCTGCACACCAGCCATCTCCATCCTCTGCACACCGGCCATCTCCATCCTCTGCACACCGGCCATCTCCGTCCTCTGTACACCGGCCATCTCCGTCCTCTACACACCAGCATCTCCATCCTCTACACACCAGCCATCTCCGTCCTCTGTACACCGGCCATCTCCATCCTCTGCACACCAGCCATCTCCGTCCTCTGCACACCGGCCATCTCCATCCTCTGCACACCAGCCATCTCCATCCTCTGCACACCAGCCATCTCCATCCTCTGCACACCGGCCATCTCCGTCCTCTGCACACCAGCCATCTCCATCCTCTGCACACCGGCCATCTCCGTCCTCTGCACACCGGCCATCTCCATCCTCTGCACACCAGCCATCTGCATCCTCTGCACACCGGCCATCTCCATCCTCTGCACACCGGCCATCTCCATCCTCTGCACACCGGCCATCTCCGTCCTCTGCACACTAGCCATCTCCGTCCTCTGCACACCGGCCATCTCCGTCCTCTGCACACCGGCCATCTCCATCCTCTGCACACCAGCCATCTCCATCCTCTGCACACCGGCCATCTCCGTCCTCTGCACACCAGCCATCTCCATCCTCTGCACACCAGCCATCTCCGTCCTCTGCACACCGGCCATCTCCGTCCTCTGCACACCAGCCATCTCCATCCTCTGCACACCAGCCATCTCCATCCTCTGCACACCGGCCATCTCCATCCTCTGCACACCAGCCATCTCCGTCCTCTGCACACCGGCCATCTCCATCCTCTGCACACCAGCCATCTCCATCCTCTGCACACCGGCCATCTCCATCCTCTGCACACCGGCCATCTCCATCCTCTGCACACCGGCCATCTCCATCCTCTGCACACCAGCCATCTCCGTCATCTGCACGCCGGCCATCTCCGTCCTCTGCACACCGGCCATCTCCATCCTCTGCACACCAGCCATCTCCGTCCTCTGCACACCAGCCATCTCCGTCCTCTGCACACCAGCCATCTCCGTCCTCTGCACACCGGCCATCTCCGTCCTCTGCACACCGGCCATCTCCATCCTCTGCACACCAGCCATCTCCATCCTCTGCACACCGGCCATCTCCGTCCTCTGCACACCAGCCATCTCCGTCCTCTGCACACCAGCCATCTCCGTCCTCTGCACACCAGCCATCTCCGTCCTCTGCACACCAGCCATCTCCGTCCTCTGCACACCGGCCATCTCCGTCCTCTGCACACCGGCCATCTCCATCCTCTGCACACCAGCCATCTCCATCCTCTGCACACCGGCCATCTCCGTCCTCTGTACACCGGCCATCTCCATCCTCTGCACACCAGCCATCTCCGTCCTCTGCTTACCGGCATCTCCGTCCTCTGCACACCAACCATCTCCGTTCTCTGCACACCGGCCATCTCCGTCCTCTGTACACCAGTATGTCCGTCCTCTGCACACCAGCCATCTCCGTCCTCTGCACACCAGCATCTCCGTCCTCTGCACACCGGCCATCTCCATCCTCTGCACACAAGCCATCTCCGTCCTCTGTACACCAGTATGTCCGTCCTCTGCACACCAGCCATCTCCGTCCTCTGCACACCAGCATCTCCGTCCTCTGCACACCAGCATCTCCATCCTCTGCACACCGGCCATCTCCATCCTCTGCACACCGGCCATCTCCGTCCTCTGTACACCAGCCATCTCCGTCCTCTGCACACCGGCCATCTCCGTCCTCTGCACACCGGCCATCTCCGTCCTCTGCACACCAACCATCTCCGTCCTCTACACACCAGCCATCTCCGTCCTCTGCACACCGGCCATCTCCATCCTCTGCACACCGGCCATCTCCGTCCTCTGTACACCAGCCATCTCCATCCTCTGCACACCGGCCATCTCCGTCCTCTGCACACCGGCCATCTCCATCCTCTGCACACCGGCCATCTCCGTCCTCTGTACACCGGCCATCTCCATCCTCTGCACACCGGCCATCTCCATCCTCTGCACACCGGCCATCTCCATCCTCTGCACACCGGCCATCTCCGTCCTCTGCACACCAACCATCTCCGTCCTCTGCACACCAGCTATCTCCGTCCTCTACACACCAGCATCTCCGTCCTCTGCACACCAGCCATCTCCGTCCTCTGCACACCGGCCATCTCCATCCTCTGCACACCGGCCATCTCCATCCTCTGCACACCAGCCATCTCCATCCTCTGCACACCAGCCATCTCCGTCCTCTGCACACCAGCTATCTCCATCCTCTACACACCAGCATCTCCGTCCTCTGCACACCAACATCTCCGTCCTCTGCACACCAGCCATCTCCGTCCTCTGCACACCAGCCATCTCCATCCTCTGCACACCGGCCATCTCCGTCCTCTGTACACCAGCCATCTCCGTCCTCTGCACACCGGCCATCTCCATCCTCTGCACACCGGCCATCTCCGTCCTCTGCACACCGGCCATCTCCGTCCTCTGCACACCGGCCATCTCCGTCCTCTGCACACCGGCCATCTCCGTCCTCTGTACACCAGCTATCTCCATCCTCTACACACCAGCCATCTCCGTCCTCTGCACACCGGCCATCTCCGTCCTCTGCACACCAACCATCTCCGTCCTCTGCACACCAGCTATCTCCGTCCTCTACACACCAGCATCTCCGTCCTCTGCACACCAGCCATCTCCAACCTCTGCACACCGGCCATCTCCGTCCTCTGCACACCGGCCATCTCCATCCTCTGCACACCGGCCATCTCCATCCTCTGCACACCAGCCATCTCCGTCCTCTGCACACCGGCCATCTCCATCCTCTGCACACCAGCCATCTCCATCCTCTGCACACCGGCCATCTCCATCCTCTGCACACCAGCATCTCCGTCCTCTGCACACCAGCCATCTCCATCCTCTGCACACCGGCCATCTCCATCCTCTGCACACCGGCCATCTCCATCCTCTGCACACCAGCCATCTCCGTCCTCTGCACACCAGCCATCTCCATCCTCTGCACACCGGCCATCTCCATGCTCTGCACACCGGCCATCTCCGTCCTCTGCACACCAGCCATCTCCATCCTCTGCACACCGGCCATCTCCATCCTCTGCACACCAGCCATCTCCGTCCTCTGCACACCGGCCATCTCCGTCCTCTGCACACCAGCCATCTCCATCCTCTGCACACCAGCCATCTCCGTCCTCTGCACACCGGCCATCTCCGTCCTCTGCACACCGGCCATCTCCGTCCTCTGCACACCAGCATCTCCGTCCTCTGCACACCAGCCATCTCCATCCTCTGCACACCGGCCATCTCCGTCCTCTGCACACCAGCCATCTCCATCCTCTGCACACCGGCCATCTCCATCCTCTGCACACCAGCCATCTCCGTCCTCTGCACACCAGCCATCTCCATCCTCTGCACACCAACCATCTCCGTCCTCTGCACACCAGCCATCTCCATCCTCTGCACACCGGCCATCTCCGTCCTCTGCACACCAGCCATCTCCGTCCTCTGCTTACCGGCATCTCCGTCCTCTGCACACCGGCCATCTCCGTCCTCTGCACACCAACCATCTCCGTTCTCTGCACACCGGCCATCTCCGTCCTCTGCACACCGGCCATCTCCATCCTCTGCACACCGGCCATCTCCATCCTCTGCACACCAGCCATCTCCGTCCTCTGCACACCAGCCATCTCCATCCTCTGCACACCAACCATCTCCGTCCTCTGCACACCAGCCATCTCCATCCTCTGCACACCGGCCATCTCCGTCCTCTGCACACCAGCCATCTCCGTCCTCTGCTTACCGGCATCTCCGTCCTCTGCACACCGGCCATCTCCGTTCTCTGCACACCGGCCATCTCCGTCCTCTGCACACCAACCATCTCCGTTCTCTGCACACCGGCCATCTCCATCCTCTGCACAACAGCATCTCCGTCCTCTGCACACCAACCATCTCCGTTCTCTGCACACCGGCCATCTCCATCCTCTGCACAACAGCATCTCCGTCCTCTGCACACCGGCCATCTCCGTCCTCTGCACACCGGCCTTCTCCATCCTCTGCACAACAGCATCTCCGTCCTCTGCACACCGGCCATCTCCATCCTCTGCACACCAGCCATCTCCATCCTCTGCACACCGGCCATCTCCGTCCTCTGCACACCGGCATCTCTGTCCACTGCACACCAGCCATCTCCGTCCTCTGTACACCAGTATGTCCGTCCTCTGCACACCAGCCATCTCCATCCTCTGCACACCGGCCATCTCCGTCCTCTGCACACCAGCCATCTCCATCCTCTGCACACCGGCCATCTCCATCCTCTGCACACCGGCCATCTCCATCCTCTGCACACCAGCCATCTCCGTCCTCTGTACACCGGCCATCTCCATCCTCTGCACACCTGCATCTCCGTCCTCTGCACACCGGCATCTCTGTCCGCTGCACACCAGCCATCTCCATCCTCTGCACACCGGCCATCTCCATCCTCTGCACACCGGCCATCTCCGTCCTCTGTACACCGGCCATCTCCGTCCTCTACACACCAGCATCTCCATCCTCTACACACCAGCCATCTCCGTCCTCTGTACACCGGCCATCTCCATCCTCTGCACACCAGCCATCTCCGTCCTCTGCACACCGGCCATCTCCATCCTCTGCACACCAGCCATCTCCATCCTCTGCACACCAGCCATCTCCATCCTCTGCACACCGGCCATCTCCGTCCTCTGCACACCAGCCATCTCCATCCTCTGCACACCGGCCATCTCCGTCCTCTGCACACCGGCCATCTCCATCCTCTGCACACCAGCCATCTGCATCCTCTGCACACCGGCCATCTCCATCCTCTGCACACCGGCCATCTCCATCCTCTGCACACCGGCCATCTCCGTCCTCTGCACACTAGCCATCTCCGTCCTCTGCACACCGGCCATCTCCATCCTCTGCACACCAGCCATCTCCATCCTCTGCACACCGGCCATCTCCGTCCTCTGCACACCAGCCATCTCCATCCTCTGCACACCAGCCATCTCCGTCCTCTGCACACCGGCCATCTCCGTCCTCTGCACACCAGCCATCTCCATCCTCTGCACACCAGCCATCTCCATCCTCTGCACACCGGCCATCTCCATCCTCTGCACACCAGCCATCTCCGTCCTCTGCACACCGGCCATCTCCATCCTCTGCACACCAGCCATCTCCATCCTCTGCACACCGGCCATCTCCATCCTCTGCACACCGGCCATCTCCATCCTCTGCACACCGGCCATCTCCATCCTCTGCACACCAGCCATCTCCGTCATCTGCACGCCGGCCATCTCCGTCCTCTGCACACCGGCCATCTCCATCCTCTGCACACCAGCCATCTCCGTCCTCTGCACACCAGCCATCTCCGTCCTCTGCACACCAGCCATCTCCGTCCTCTGCACACCGGCCATCTCCGTCCTCTGCACACCGGCCATCTCCATCCTCTGCACACCAGCCATCTCCATCCTCTGCACACCGGCCATCTCCGTCCTCTGCACACCAGCCATCTCCGTCCTCTGCACACCAGCCATCTCCGTCCTCTGCACACCAGCCATCTCCGTCCTCTGCACACCAGCCATCTCCGTCCTCTGCACACCGGCCATCTCCGTCCTCTGCACACCGGCCATCTCCATCCTCTGCACACCAGCCATCTCCATCCTCTGCACACCGGCCATCTCCGTCCTCTGTACACCGGCCATCTCCATCCTCTGCACACCAGCCATCTCCGTCCTCTGCTTACCGGCATCTCCGTCCTCTGCACACCAACCATCTCCGTTCTCTGCACACCGGCCATCTCCGTCCTCTGTACACCAGTATGTCCGTCCTCTGCACACCAGCCATCTCCGTCCTCTGCACACCAGCATCTCCGTCCTCTGCACACCGGCCATCTCCATCCTCTGCACACAAGCCATCTCCGTCCTCTGTACACCAGTATGTCCGTCCTCTGCACACCAGCCATCTCCGTCCTCTGCACACCAGCATCTCCGTCCTCTGCACACCAGCATCTCCATCCTCTGCACACCGGCCATCTCCATCCTCTGCACACCGGCCATCTCCGTCCTCTGTACACCAGCCATCTCCGTCCTCTGCACACCAGCCATCTCCGTCCTCTGCACACAAGCATCTCCGTCCTCTGCACACCAGCCATCTCCATCCTCTGTACACCGGCCATCTCCTTCATCTGCACACCGGCCATCTCCAACCTCTGCACACCAGCCATCTCATCCTCTGCACACCGGCCATCTCTGTCCTCTGCACACCAGCCATCTCCATCCTCTGCACACCAGCCATCTCCATCCTCTGCACACCAGCCATCTCCATCCTCTGCACACCAGCCATCTCCGTCCTCTGCACACCAGCATCTCCGTCCTCTGCACACCGGCCATCTCCGTCCTCTGCACACCAGCATCTCCGTCCTCTGCACACCAGTCATCTCCGTCCTCTGCACACCGGCCATCTCCATCCTCTGCACACCAGCATGTCCGTCCTCTGCACACCAGCCATCTCCATCCTCTGCACACCAGCCATCTCCGTCCTCTGCACACCAGTCATCTCCGTCCTCTGCACACCGGCCATCTCCATCCTCTGCACACCAGCATGTCCGTCCTCTGCACACCAGCATCTCCGTCCTCTGCACACCGGCCATCTCCATCCTCTGCACACCAGCATGTCCGTCCTCTGCACACCAGCATCTCCGTCCTCTGCACACCTGCCATCTCCATCCTCTGCACACCGGCCATCTCCATCCTCTGCACACCAGCATCTCCGTTCTCTGCACACCGGCCATCTCCATCCTCTGCACACCGGCCATCTCCATCCTCTGCACACCAGCATGTCCATCCTCTGCACACCAGCCATCTCCATCCTCTGCACACCGGCCATCTCCGTCCTCTGCACACCAGCATCTCCGTCCTCTGCACACCAGCCATCTCCGTCCTCTGCACACCAGCCATCTCCGTCCTCTGCACACCAGCCATCTCCATCCTCTGCACACCGGCCATCTCCGTCCTCTGCACACCAGCCATCTCCGTCCTCTGCACACCAGCCATCTCCATCCTCTGCACACCAGCCATCTCCATCCTCTGCACACCAGCATCTCCGTCCTCTGCACACCAGCCATCTCCATCCTCTGCACACCAGCCATCTCCATCCTCTACACACCAGCCATCTCCGTCCTCTGCACACCAGCCATCTCCATCCTCTGCACACCAGCATCTCCGTCCTCTGCACACCGGCCATCTCCGTCCTCTGCACACCAGCCATCTCCGTCCTCTGCACACCAGCCATCTCCGTCCTCTACACACCAGCCATCTCCGTCCTCTGCACACCAGCCATCTCCGTCCTCTGCACACCAGCCATCTCCGTCCTCTGCACACCGGCCATCTCCATCCTCTGCACACCGGCCATCTCCGTCCTCTGCACACCGGCCATCTCCATCCTCTGCACACCGGCCATCTCCGTCCTCTGCACACCGGCCATCTCCGTCCTCTGCACACCAGCCATCTCCATCCTCTGCACACCGGCCATCTCCGTCCTCTGCACACCAGCCATCTCCATCCTCTGCACACCGGCCATCTCCGTCCTCTGCACACCAGCATCTCCGTCCTCTGCACACCGGCCATCTCCGTCCTCTGCACACCAGCCATCTCCGTCCTCTGCACACCAGCCATCTCCATCCTCTGCACACCGGCCATCTCCGTCCTCTGCACACCAGCCATCTCCATCCTCTGCACACCGGCCATCTCCGTCCTCTGCACACCAGCATCTCCGTCCTCTGCACACCGGCCATCTCCGTCCTCTGCACACCAGCCATCTCCGTCCTCTGCACACCAGCCATCTCCGTCCTCTGCACACCAGCTATCTCCATCCTCTGCACACCAGCCATCTCCATCCTCTGCACACCAGCCATCTCCATCCTCTGCACACCGGCCATCTCCATCCTCTGCACACCGGCCATCTCCGTCCTCTGCACACCAGCCATCTCCGTCCTCTGCACACCAGCCATCTCCATCCTCTGCACACCGGCCATCTCCATCCTCTGCACACCGGCCATCTCCATCCTCTGCACACCAGCATCTCCGTCCTCTGCACACCAGCCATCTCCATCCTCTGCACACCAGCCATCTCCGTCCTCTGCACACCAGCCATCTCCGTCCTCTGCACACCAGCCATCTCCGTCCTCTGCACACCAGCATCTCCATCCTCTGCACACCAGCCATCTCCATCCTCTGCACACCGGCCATCTCCGTCCTCTGCACACCAGCATCTCCGTCCTCTGCACACCAGCCATCTCCGTCCTCTGCACACCAGCCATCTCCATCCTCTGCACACCAGCATCTCCGTCCTCTGCACACCGGCCATCTCCGTCCTCTGCACACCAGCCATCTCCGTCCTCTGCACACCAGCCATCTCCATCCTCTGCACACCGGCCATCTCCGTCCTCTGCACACCAGCCATCTCCATCCTCTGCACACCAGCCATCTCCATCCTCTGCACACCAGCCATCTCCATCCTCTGCACACCGGCATCTCCGTCCTCTGCACACCGGCCATCTCCGTCCTCTGCACACCAGCCATCTCCGTCCTCTGCACACCAGCATCTCCGTCCTCTGAACACCAGCCATCTCCATCCTCTGCACACCGGCCATCTCCGTCCTCTGCACATCGGCCATCTCCATCCTCTACACACCGGCCATCTCCGTCCTCTGCACACCAGCCATCTCCATCCTCTGCACACCGGCCATCTCCGTCCTCTGCACACCAGCATCTCTGTCCTCTGCACACCGGCCATCTCCGTCCTCTGCACATCGGCCATCTCCATCCTCTGCACACTGGCCATCTCCATCCTCTGCACACCGGCCATCTCCGTCCTCTGCACACCGGCCATCTCCATCCTCTGCACACCGGCCATCTCCGTCCTCTGCACACCAGCATCTCTGTCCTCTGCACACCGGCCATCTCCGTCCTCTGCACACCAGCATCTCCGTCCTCTGCACACCGGCCATCTCCGTCCTCTGCACACCAGCATCTCCATCCTCTGCACACCGGCCATCTCTGTCCTCTGCACACAGTCCATCTCCGTCCTCTGCACACCGGCCATCTCCGTCCTCTGCACACCAGCATCTCCGTCCTCTGCACACCGGCCATCTCCGTCCTCTGCACACCAGCCATCTCCATCCTCTGCACACCGGCCATCTCTGTCCTCTGCACACAGTCCATCTCCGTCCTCTGCACACCGGCCATCTCCATCCTCTGCACACCAGCCATCTCCGTCCTCTGCACACCGGCCATCTCCATCCTCTGCACACCGGCCATCTCCATCCTCTGCACACCGGCCATCTCCATCCTCTGCACACCAGCATCTCCGTCCTCTGCACACCAGCCATCTCCATCCTCTGCACACCGGCCATCTCCATCCTCTGCACACCGGCCATCTCCGTCCTCTGCACACCGGCCATCTCCATCCTCTGCACACCAGCCATCTCCGTCCTCTGCACACCAGCCATCTCCATCCTCTGCACACCGGCCATCTCCATGCTCTGCACACCGGCCATCTCCGTCCTCTGCACACCAGCCATCTCCATCCTCTGCACACCGGCCATCTCCATCCTCTGCACACCAGCCATCTCCGTCCTCTGCACACCGGCCATCTCCGTCCTCTGCACACCAGCCATCTCCATCCTCTGCACACCAGCCATCTCCGTCCTCTGCACACCGGCCATCTCCGTCCTCTGCACACCGGCCATCTCCGTCCTCTGCACACCAGCATCTCCGTCCTCTGCACACCAGCCATCTCCATCCTCTGCACACCGGCCATCTCCATCCTCTGCACACCGGCCATCTCCGTCCTCTGCACACCGGCCATCTCCATCCTCTGCACACCAGCCATCTCCGTCCTCTGCACACCAGCCATCTCCATCCTCTGCACACCGGCCATCTCCATGCTCTGCACACCGGCCATCTCCGTCCTCTGCACACCAGCCATCTCCATCCTCTGCACACCGGCCATCTCCATCCTCTGCACACCAGCATCTCCGTCCTCTGCACACCAGCATCTCCATCCTCTGCACACCAGCCATCTCCGTCCTCTGCACACCGGCCATCTCCGTCCTCTGCACACCAGCCATCTCCATCCTCTGCACACCGGCCATCTCCGTCCTCTGCACACCGGCCATCTCCGTCCTCTGCACACCAGCATCTCCGTCCTCTGCACACCAGCCATCTCCATCCTCTGCACACCGGCCATCTCCGTCCTCTGCACACCAGCCATCTCCATCCTCTGCACACCGGCCATCTCCATCCTCTGCACACCAGCCATCTCCGTCCTCTGCACACCAGCCATCTCCATCCTCTGCACACCAACCATCTCCGTCCTCTGCACACCAGCCATCTCCATCCTCTGCACACCGGCCATCTCCGTCCTCTGCACACCAGCCATCTCCGTCCTCTGCTTACCGGCATCTCCGTCCTCTGCACACCGGCCATCTCCGTCCTCTGCACACCAACCATCTCCGTTCTCTGCACACCGGCCATCTCCGTCCTCTGCACACCGGCCATCTCCATCCTCTGCACACCGGCCATCTCCATCCTCTGCACACCAGCCATCTCCGTCCTCTGCACACCAGCCATCTCCATCCTCTGCACACCAACCATCTCCGTCCTCTGCACACCAGCCATCTCCATCCTCTGCACACCGGCCATCTCCGTCCTCTGCACACCAGCCATCTCCGTCCTCTGCTTACCGGCATCTCCGTCCTCTGCACACCGGCCATCTCCGTTCTCTGCACACCGGCCATCTCCGTCCTCTGCACACCAACCATCTCCGTTCTCTGCACACCGGCCATCTCCATCCTCTGCACAACAGCATCTCCGTCCTCTGCACACCAACCATCTCCGTTCTCTGCACACCGGCCATCTCCATCCTCTGCACAACAGCATCTCCGTCCTCTGCACACCGGCCATCTCCGTCCTCTGCACACCGGCCTTCTCCATCCTCTGCACAACAGCATCTCCGTCCTCTGCACACCGGCCATCTCCATCCTCTGCACACCAGCCATCTCCATCCTCTGCACACCGGCCATCTCCGTCCTCTGCACACCGGCATCTCTGTCCACTGCACACCAGCCATCTCCGTCCTCTGTACACCAGTATGTCCGTCCTCTGCACACCAGCCATCTCCATCCTCTGCACACCGGCCATCTCCGTCCTCTGCACACCAGCCATCTCCATCCTCTGCACACCGGCCATCTCCATCCTCTGCACACCGGCCATCTCCATCCTCTGCACACCAGCCATCTCCGTCCTCTGTACACCGGCCATCTCCATCCTCTGCACACCTGCATCTCCGTCCTCTGCACACCGGCATCTCTGTCCGCTGCACACCAGCCATCTCCATCCTCTGCACACCGGCCATCTCCATCCTCTGCACACCGGCCATCTCCGTCCTCTGTACACCGGCCATCTCCGTCCTCTACACACCAGCATCTCCATCCTCTACACACCAGCCATCTCCGTCCTCTGTACACCGGCCATCTCCATCCTCTGCACACCAGCCATCTCCGTCCTCTGCACACCGGCCATCTCCATCCTCTGCACACCAGCCATCTCCATCCTCTGCACACCAGCCATCTCCATCCTCTGCACACCGGCCATCTCCGTCCTCTGCACACCAGCCATCTCCATCCTCTGCACACCGGCCATCTCCGTCCTCTGCACACCGGCCATCTCCATCCTCTGCACACCAGCCATCTGCATCCTCTGCACACCGGCCATCTCCATCCTCTGCACACCGGCCATCTCCATCCTCTGCACACCGGCCATCTCCGTCCTCTGCACACTAGCCATCTCCGTCCTCTGCACACCGGCCATCTCCGTCCTCTGCACACCGGCCATCTCCATCCTCTGCACACCAGCCATCTCCATCCTCTGCACACCGGCCATCTCCGTCCTCTGCACACCAGCCATCTCCATCCTCTGCACACCAGCCATCTCCGTCCTCTGCACACCGGCCATCTCCGTCCTCTGCACACCAGCCATCTCCATCCTCTGCACACCAGCCATCTCCATCCTCTGCACACCGGCCATCTCCATCCTCTGCACACCAGCCATCTCCGTCCTCTGCACACCGGCCATCTCCATCCTCTGCACACCAGCCATCTCCATCCTCTGCACACCGGCCATCTCCATCCTCTGCACACCGGCCATCTCCATCCTCTGCACACCGGCCATCTCCATCCTCTGCACACCAGCCATCTCCGTCATCTGCACGCCAGCATCTCCGTCCTCTGCACACCAGCCATCTCCGTCCTCTGCACACCAGCCATCTCCGTCCTCTGCACACCGGCCATCTCCGTCCTCTGCACACCAGCCATCTCCGTCCTCTGCACACCAGCCATCTCCGTCCTCTGCACACCAGCCATCTCCGTCCTCTGCACACCAGCCATCTCCGTCCTCTGCACACCGGCCATCTCCGTCCTCTGCACACCGGCCATCTCCATCCTCTGCACACCAGCCATCTCCATCCTCTGCACACCGGCCATCTCCGTCCTCTGTACACCGGCCATCTCCATCCTCTGCACACCAGCCATCTCCGTCCTCTGCTTACCGGCATCTCCGTCCTCTGCACACCAACCATCTCCGTTCTCTGCACACCGGCCATCTCCGTCCTCTGTACACCAGTATGTCCGTCCTCTGCACACCAGCCATCTCCGTCCTCTGCACACCAGCATCTCCGTCCTCTGCACACCGGCCATCTCCATCCTCTGCACACAAGCCATCTCCGTCCTCTGTACACCAGTATGTCCGTCCTCTGCACACCAGCCATCTCCGTCCTCTGCACACCAGCATCTCCGTCCTCTGCACACCAGCATCTCCATCCTCTGCACACCGGCCATCTCCATCCTCTGCACACCGGCCATCTCCGTCCTCTGTACACCAGCCATCTCCGTCCTCTGCACACCAGCCATCTCCGTCCTCTGCACACAAGCATCTCCGTCCTCTGCACACCAGCCATCTCCATCCTCTGTACACCGGCCATCTCCTTCATCTGCACACCGGCCATCTCCAACCTCTGCACACCAGCCATCTCATCCTCTGCACACCGGCCATCTCTGTCCTCTGCACACCAGCCATCTCCATCCTCTGCACACCAGCCATCTCCATCCTCTGCACACCAGCCATCTCCGTCCTCTGCACACCAGTCATCTCCGTCCTCTGCACACCGGCCATCTCCATCCTCTGCACACCAGCATGTCCGTCCTCTGCACACCAGCCATCTCCATCCTCTGCACACCAGCCATCTCCGTCCTCTGCACACCAGTCATCTCCGTCCTCTGCACACCGGCCATCTCCATCCTCTGCACACCAGCATGTCCGTCCTCTGCACACCAGCATCTCCGTCCTCTGCACACCGGCCATCTCCATCCTCTGCACACCAGCATGTCCGTCCTCTGCACACCAGCATCTCCGTCCTCTGCACACCTGCCATCTCCATCCTCTGCACACCGGCCATCTCCATCCTCTGCACACCAGCATCTCCGTTCTCTGCACACCGGCCATCTCCATCCTCTGCACACCAGCCATCTCCGTCCTCTGCACACCAGCATCTCCGTCCTCTGCACACCAGCCATCTCCATCCTCTGCACACCAGCATGTCCATCCTCTGCACACCAGCCATCTCCATCCTCTGCACACCGGCCATCTCCGTCCTCTGCACACCAGCATCTCCGTCCTCTGCACACCAGCCATCTCCGTCCTCTGCACACCAGCCATCTCCGTCCTCTGCACACCAGCCATCTCCGTCCTCTGCACACCAGCCATCTCCATCCTCTGCACACCGGCCATCTCCGTCCTCTGCACACCAGCCATCTCCGTCCTCTGCACACCAGCCATCTCCATCCTCTGCACACCGGCCATCTCCGTCCTCTGCACACCAGCCATCTCCGTCCTCTGCACACCAGCCATCTCCATCCTCTGCACACCAGCCATCTCCATCCTCTGCACACCAGCCATCTCCATCCTCTGCACACCGGCCATCTCCGTCCTCTGCACACCAGCCATCTCCGTCCTCTGCACACCAGCCATCTCCATCCTCTGCACACCAGCCATCTCCGTCCTCTGCACACCAGCCATCTCCATCCTCTGCACACCAGCCATCTCCGTCCTCTGCACACCAGCATCTCCGTCCTCTGCACACCAGCCATCTCCATCCTCTGCACACCAGCCATCTCCATCCTCTACACACCAGCCATCTCCGTCCTCTGCACACCAGCCATCTCCATCCTCTGCACACCAGCCATCTCCATCCTCTGCACACCAGCCATCTCCGTCCTCTACACACCAGCCATCTCCGTCCTCTGCACACCAGCCATCTCCGTCCTCTGCACACCAGCCATCTCCGTCCTCTGCACACCGGCCATCTCCATCCTCTGCACACCGGCCATCTCCGTCCTCTGCACACCGGCCATCTCCATCCTCTGCACACCGGCCATCTCCGTCCTCTGTACACCAGTATGTCCGTCCTCTGCACACCAGCCATCTCCATCCTCTGCACACCGGCCATCTCCGTCCTCTGCACACCAGCCATCTCCATCCTCTGCACACCGGCCATCTCCGTCCTCTGCACACCAGCATCTCCGTCCTCTGCACACCGGCCATCTCCGTCCTCTGCACACCAGCCATCTCCGTCCTCTGCACACCAGCCATCTCCATCCTCTGCACACCGGCCATCTCCGTCCTCTGCACACCAGCCATCTCCATCCTCTGCACACCGGCCATCTCCGTCCTCTGCACACCAGCATCTCCGTCCTCTGCACACCGGCCATCTCCGTCCTCTGCACACCAGCCATCTCCGTCCTCTGCACACCAGCCATCTCCGTCCTCTGCACACCAGCTATCTCCATCCTCTGCACACCAGCCATCTCCATCCTCTGCACACCAGCCATCTCCATCCTCTGCACACCGGCCATCTCCATCCTCTGCACACCGGCCATCTCCGTCCTCTGCACACCAGCCATCTCCGTCCTCTGCACACCAGCCATCTCCATCCTCTGCACACCGGCCATCTCCATCCTCTGCACACCGGCCATCTCCATCCTCTGCACACCAGCATCTCCGTCCTCTGCACACCAGCCATCTCCATCCTCTGCACACCAGCCATCTCCGTCCTCTGCACACCAGCCATCTCCGTCCTCTGCACACCAGCCATCTCCGTCCTCTGCACACCAGCATCTCCATCCTCTGCACACCAGCCATCTCCATCCTCTGCACACCGGCCATCTCCGTCCTCTGCACACCAGCATCTCCGTCCTCTGCACACCAGCCATCTCCGTCCTCTGCACACCAGCCATCTCCATCCTCTGCACACCAGCATCTCCATCCTCTGCACACCAGCATCTCCGTCCTCTGCACACCGGCCATCTCCGTCCTCTGCACACCAGCCATCTCCGTCCTCTGCACACCAGCCATCTCCATCCTCTGCACACCGGCCATCTCCGTCCTCTGCACACCAGCCATCTCCATCCTCTGCACACCAGCCATCTCCATCCTCTGCACACCAGCCATCTCCATCCTCTGCACACCAGCCATCTCCATCCTCTGCACACCGGCCATCTCCGTCCTCTGCACACCAGCCATCTCCGTCCTCTGCACACCAGCCATCTCCGTCCTCTGCACACCAGCATCTCCGTCCTCTGCACACCGGCCATCTCCGTCCTCTGCACACCAGCCATCTCCGTCCTCTGCACACCAGCATCTCCGTCCTCTGAACACCAGCCATCTCCATCCTCTGCACACCGGCCATCTCCGTCCTCTGCACATCGGCCATCTCCATCCTCTACACACCGGCCATCTCCGTCCTCTGCACACCAGCCATCTCCATCCTCTGCACACCGGCCATCTCCGTCCTCTGCACACCAGCATCTCTGTCCTCTGCACACCGGCCATCTCCGTCCTCTGCACATCGGCCATCTCCATCCTCTGCACACTGGCCATCTCCATCCTCTGCACACCGGCCATCTCCGTCCTCTGCACACCGGCCATCTCCATCCTCTGCACACCGGCCATCTCCATCCTCTGCACACCGGCCATCTCCATCCTCTGCACACCGGCCATCTCCATCCTCTGCACAACAGCATCTCCATCCTCTGCACACCGGCCATCTCCATCCTCTGCACACCGGCCATCTCCATCCTCTGCACACCGGCCATCTCCGTCCTCTGCACACCAGCCATCTCCATCCTCTGCACACCGGCCATCTCCGTCCTCTGCACACCAGCATCTCTGTCCTCTGCACACCGGCCATCTCCGTCCTCTGCACACCAGCATCTCCGTCCTCTGCACACCGGCCATCTCCGTCCTCTGCACACCAGCATCTCCATCCTCTGCACACCGGCCATCTCTGTCCTCTGCACACAGTCCATCTCCGTCCTCTGCACACCGGCCATCTCCGTCCTCTGCACACCAGCATCTCCGTCCTCTGCACACCGGCCATCTCCGTCCTCTGCACACCAGCCATCTCCATCCTCTGCACACCGGCCATCTCTGTCCTCTGCACACAGTCCATCTCCGTCCTCTGCACACCGGCCATCTCCGTCCTCTGCACACCAGCATCTCCGTCCTCTGCACACCAGCCATCTCCGTCCTCTGCACACCAGCCATCTCCATCCTCTGCACACCAGCATCTCCGTCCTCTGCACACCAGCCATCTCCGTCCTCTGCACACCAGCCATCTCCGTCCTCTGCACACCGGCCATCTCCGTCCTCTGCACACCAGCATCTCCGTCCTCTGCACACCAGCCATCTCCGTCCTCTGCACACAGTCCATCTCCGTCCTCTGCACACCAGCCATCTCCGTCCTCTGCACACCAGCATCTCCGTCCTCTGCACACCAGCCATCTCCGTCCTCTGCACACCAGCCATCTCCGTCCTCTGCACACCAGCATCTCCGTCCTCTGCACACCGGCCATCTCCATCCTCTGCACACCGGCCATCTCCGTCCTCTGCACACCAGCCATCTCCATCCTCTGCACACCGGCCATCGCCGTCCTCTGCACACCAGCATCTCCGTCCTCTGCACACCAGCATCTCCGTCCTCTGCACACCAGCATCTCCGTCCTCTGCACACCAGCCATCTCCATCCTCTGCACACCGGCCATCTCCGTCCTCTGCACACCGGCCATCTCCGTCCTCTGCACACCAGCCATCTCCATCCTCTGCACACCGGCCATCTCCGTCCTCTGCACACCAGCATCTCCGTCCTCTGCACACCGGCCATCTCCGTCCTCTGCACACCAGCATCTCCGTCCTCTGCACACCGGCCATCTCCGTCCTCTGCACACCAGCCATCTCCGTCCTCTGCACACCAGCCATCTCCATCCTCTGCACACCGGCCATCTCCGTCCTCTGCACACCAGCCATCTCCGTCCTCTGCACACCAGCCATCTCCATCCTCTGCACACCGGCCATCTCCATCCTCTGCACACCGGCCATCTCCATCCTCTGCACACCAGCCATCTCCGTCATCTGCACGCCAGCATCTCCGTCCTCTGCACACCAGCTATCTCCATCCTCTGCACACCAGCCATCTCCATCCTCTGCACACCGGCCATCTCCATCCTCTGCACACCGGCCATCTCCGTCCTCTGCACACCAGCATCTCCGTCCTCTGCACACCAGCCATCTCCGTCCTCTGCACACCAACCATCTCCGTCCTCTGCACACCAGCCATCTCCATCCTCTGCACACCGGCCATCTCCGTCCTCTGCACACCAGCATCTCCGTCCTCTGCACACCAACCATCTCCGTCCTCTGCACACCAGCCATCTCCATCCTCTGCACACCAGCATCTCCGTCCTCTGCACACCGGCCATCTCCGTCCTCTGCACACCAGCCATCTCCATCCTCTACACACCAGCATCTCCGTCCTCTGCACACCAGCCATCTCCATCCTCTGCACACCGGCCATCTCCGTCCTCTGCACACCAGCCATCTCCGTCCTCTGCACACCAGCATCTCCGTCCTCTGCACACCGGCCATCTCCATCCTCTGCACACCGGCCATCTCCGTCCTCTGCACATCGGCCATCTCCATCCTCTGCACACCGGCCATCTCCGTCCTCTGCACACCAGCCATCTCCATCCTCTGCACACCGGCCATCTCCGTCCTCTGCACACCAGCATCTCTGTCCTCTGCACACTGGCCATCTCCATCCTCTGCACACCAGCATCTCCGTCCTCTGCACACCGGCCATCTCCATCCTCTGCACACTGGCCATCTCCATCCTCTGCACACCGGCCATCGCCGTCCTCTGTACACCAGCATCTCCGTCCTCTGCACACTGGCCATCTCCATCCTCTGCACACCGGCCATCTCCATCCTCTGCACACCAGCATCTCCGTCCTCTGCACACCAGCCATCTCCATCCTCTGCACACCGGCCATCTCCGTCCTCTGCACACCAGCCATCTCCGTCCTCTGCACACCAGCATCTCCGTCCTCTGCACACCGGCCATCTCCATCCTCTGCACACCGGCCATCTCCGTCCTCTGCACATCGGCCATCTCCATCCTCTGCACACCGGCCATCTCCGTCCTCTGCACACCAGCCATCTCCATCCTCTGCACACCGGCCATCTCCGTCCTCTGCACACCAGCATCTCTGTCCTCTGCACACTGGCCATCTCCATCCTCTGCACACCAGCATCTCCGTCCTCTGCACACCGGCCATCTCCATCCTCTGCACACTGGCCATCTCCATCCTCTGCACACCGGCCATCGCCGTCCTCTGTACACCAGCATCTCCGTCCTCTGCACACTGGCCATCTCCATCCTCTGCACACCGGCCATCTCCATCCTCTGCACACCAGCATCTCCGTCCTCTGCACACCAGCCATCTCCATCCTCTGCACACCGGCCATCGCCGTCCTCTGCACACCGGCCATCTCCATCCTCTGCACACCAGCCATCTCCATCCTCTGCACACCGGCCATCGCCGTCCTCTGCACACCAGCATCTCCGTCCTCTGCACACCAGCCATCTCCGTCCTCTGCACACCGGCCATCTCCGTCCTCTGCACACCAGCCATCTCCATCCTCTGCACACCAGCCATCTCCGTCCTCTGCACACCGGCCATCTCCGTCCTCTGCACACCAGCCATCTCCGTCCTCTGCACACCGGCCATCGCCGTCCTCTGCACACCAGCATCTCCGTCCTCTGCACACCAGCCATCTCCGTCCTCTGCACACCAGCCATCTCCATCCTCTGCACACCGGCCATCTCCGTCCTCTGCACACCAGCCATCTCCGTCCTCTGCACACCAGCCATCTCCATCCTCTGCACACCGGCCATCGCCGTCCTCTGCACACCAGCATCTCCGTCCTCTGCACACCAGCCATCTCCATCCTCTGCACACCGGCCATCGCCGTCCTCTGCACACCGGCCATCTCCATCCTCTGCACACTGGCCATCTCCATCCTCTGCACACCGGCCATCGCCGTCCTCTGTACACCAGCATCTCCGTCCTCTGCACACTGGCCATCTCCATCCTCTGCACACCAGCATCTCCGTCCTCTGCACACCAGCCATCTCCGTCCTCTGCACACCGGCCATCGCCGTCCTCTGCACACCAGCATCTCCGTCCTCTGCACACCAGCCATCTCCGTCCTCTGCACACCAGCCATCTCCGTCCTCTGCACACCAGCATCTCCGTCCTCTGCACACCAGCCATCTCCGTCCTCTGCACACCAGCCATCTCCATCCTCTGCACACCGGCCATCTCCGTCCTCTGCACACCAGCATCTCCGTCCTCTGCACACCAGCATCTCCGTCCTCTGCACACCAGCCATCTCCGTCCTCTGCACACCAGCCATCTCCGTCCTCTGCACACCAGCATCTCCGTCCTCTGCACACCAGTATCTCTTCCCCCTGTATGTCCAGCATCTCTGTGGTAAGTCCGTTTAGCTTTCCACCTTTTTGAGAATCTCACTTCAGGGCTGGTGCCAGAGAACGAGTATGGCTAATCTAATTCCTCCCTAATTCCTCCTTATTCATCTCTGTTTTTCCCACCAGGTTCATCAGTTAACGGCCGCATTGCAGCAGAGTCGGCTGTAGTTAAATCTAGGTGTTTTTGCAGAGCGATTTTTCAGAGGCGCTTTATTGGCTAAATCAGACATAGACGCGGCTTTTCGATTGTTGCCGATTCACCATGAACATGTCCGTTTGTTGGGATCTTATCTTGAGGGCGAGTATTTTGTGTTTGCCGATGGGATCCTCCATCTTGTGCTATTATTTCACACTTTATTGTTTCTTTTTTGGAATGGATTCATAGATTCGAGACCGACATCCCCTCAACAATACGTTAGCTGCTGATAGGTCCAGGGGACACAGCAGCTTGTCACCATTTGTTGCTTACTTTTGGTAGGTTCATGTATGAATTTGGCGTTCTACTGTCAGAAGACACAACATAGGGCCCCGTAACACGCTTGGCCTGTTTGGAGCATAAACATTCACTTGGAACATATGGTTTTTAGGTTGACAGAGGACTAAGTTGAAAAACTGCAGAATGGGGTCATGCAAGTATCGCCAAGGAAGTGACGTTGCACCAACTGCAGGTTTTGCTAGGTCTCTTGATATTTACCCATTTATTAATATTATTATTTATATAGCACCATTGATTCCATGGTGCTGTACATAAGAAGGGGTTACATACAAGTTACAGTAAGCAAACTAACAATGACAGACTGGTACAGAGGGGCGAGGACCCTGCCCTTGTGCGCTTACACTCTACAGGATGGTGGGGAAGGAGACAGTAGGTTGAGGGTTGCAGGAGCTCCGGTGTTGGTGAGGCGGTAGCTCCGGTAGTGATGAGGAGGCAGCGGGGTCAGTGCAGGCTGTAATCTTTCCTGAAGAGATGGGTTTTCAGGTTCCGTCTGAAGGATCCGAATGTGGTTGACAGTTGGACATGTTGGGGCAAAGGAATTCCAGATGATGGGGGATATTCGGGAGAAGTCTTGGAGGCGGTTGGGTGAGGAGCGAATAAGTGTGGAGGAGAGAAGGTCTTGGGAGGACCGGAGATTACGTGAGGGAAGATATCAGGAGATTAGTTCAGAGATATATGGAGGAGACAGGTTATGGATGGCTTTGTAGGTCAGTGTTAGTAATGTGAACTGGATACGTTGAGGGAATAGGAGCCAGTGAAGAGATTTGCAGAGAGGGGAAGCTGAGGAGTAGTGAGGAGAGAGATGAATTAGTCGGGCAGCAGAGATAAGGATGGACTGGAGAGGAGCGAGAGTGTTAGCAGGGAGGCCACAGAGGAGGATGTTGTAGTAGTTGAGGCGGGAGATGATGAGGGCATGCACAAGTATTTCAGTAGATTGAGAGTTGAGGAAAGGACGGATTCTGCAGATATTTTTGAGCTGGAGGCGAAAGGAGTGGAAAGAGCTTGGATGTCTGGTTTGAAGGATAGGACAGAGTCAAGGGCCCATGGGTATTTTTTTTCATGGAGACTGTCTCAGGCAACTGGAAATATTGTCAACCACAACATTTCATGACATGTAAAAAAGGTGAAAAGAGGTTTGAAAGAGGTTTGGTTTGTATGGAATTAATTTCTTCAGTCTTTTATTGGGAGAACATTGTTTCAGGATGAAGCAGTATCACGTGGGGACCTCAGCCTGTTTACAGATGCAGGAGGTTGCAACAGTTGCAGCAATTTTTAGGAGGCATTGGTACAGGGAGCGGTGGCCATCTCTCCAGACCAACATGGCCTGCATTTTTCCCAGCACTTGATGGTTGATTTAATCAGCTATCAAGTGCCTTTAACAGCCGCGGGTTATTGTGAGTCTCATGTGAACGTCGGCTCGTGGCCGGCAGTCATAGGATGTGGTGATTTCTGCTACACATGTCAGTGCTGAAGCCCTGCTGTATATAGCACAGTCATTCGGACGATCATAGCCTCAAATCTATTAAGGGAAATATTAAACAGTAAAAAGTAAAAAAGATTAAAAAAAGAAAAAAGAAAAAAAAACACAAAAGTTCAAATCTCCCCCCCCCCACATATTTGGTATTGCCGCGTTCATAAGCACCCGATGTATCAAAATATAAAAACAATCTGATCAGTAAACGGCGCAACAAAAAGAAAAACTCCAGAATTACCGTATGTTTTTTTTGGCCGAGATAACATTTAAGTAAAATGCAATAATGGAGATTAAAACATCATGTCTACCCCCAAATGGTATCAATAAAAATATCAGCTCAGGGTGCCAAAAATAAGCCCTCACTCGACCACAGATCACGAAAAATGAAAACGCTAAGGATCCTTGAAAATGGCGACATAACCAAAAAAAAAGAAAACATTACAAATTTTGGAATTTTTCTTTTACCACTTTGTCACAATAATGAAAAATACCATAGCTGAGGTATTTTTGCACAGGTGACCATGGTCCTGAAAAACACTGCAGCTTTGGCCCCCCTCTCTCTCTCTCCCCCCTGAATACAACAAACAAGCCGTATGGCCGAGACACTGGGTAACTTGAAACTAGTGTGTGAGCAGGGTGTGGCTTTAAACTGCAGGTGACCAATCCTGCAAAGCTACTAGTGGTCCCTTCCCTCTCACTCAGGAATTCCTTTGTCTCCAGAGTCTAAAAACGTAAATATCTCTGAGATCAGTGCATGTCATTAACCAGCCCTTTAGTGATGTCACAAGCTGAGAAGTATAAGACACGATACTCTTAGCCCAGCCTGCAATCTTGGCCCGGGAAGCAGCTAACAACAGCTCTTTAAGCTGTTTCCATGCATCTGGATGTATTTATCCTCTTAAGCCACAGGCCAGCCAAGATGATACCATGACATAACCTGTAAGTGTATTTCTCTTCCATTAATCCTATTTTATTTTGTAATCTGCAATGTATATACGATTCGTCTCCTTTCTAATATCTTTTTATACTTTGTAAACACTGCCTACTTTTAATGGAGTAAAATATTTAATTACTAGCTCGTCTCCTCTGCTCTATATGAACTGTGTCTTCTGAAGTGAATTGCGCTACTGATTTGGGTTGGCTTCGGACCTGTTTAATCGGAGCTGGTGGCAGCATACTTGTTCTGTGCAATTGGGAATCTTTGCAGCGACGGCGGCGCTGATAATTATTGTTCCTGCCTGAGCAGGAGTTGTTATATTGCTCTCGCTGCAGTGTGTCCAATAGCCAGTACATAGCAGGCAGCCTTTCTGGCGACTAGATATCCTAGGTGCAGTACCTAATCTAACCTGAGGGTAAGGGGGGCGCCAGAGAGCTGCAAGTTCCAAACCGGAACTGGGAAGTGGGATATAGATAAATCCCCTTCAGAAGGAACCAGGGGCAACCAAGCAACCCTGGTCATGACAAATTGATGTGAGTAGTGGGGACGATAAAGATATCCTCCCCAGGATCCCTGACACATTGGTGGGATCCGTGACCTAGTGTTGGCACGACGGTGTGAATCGTGACACACTTAAATAAAAAAAAAAATCTTAAACATGTTTGGTATCTGCAAACTCGTAATGACCTGGAGAATCATAGTGGCCGGTCAGTTTTTGATCTTAGTGAACATGGTAAATAAATATAACAAAAAACGTTTGTGGAATTTAACTTTTTTTGCAATTTCACTGCACTTGGAATTTTTTTTCCTGTGTACCAGTACACTATATGGTAAAATCAACGGTGTCCCGCAAAAAAAGAGCCCTCACACGGCCATACTGACCGAAAAACAAAAAAAGGTATAACTCTTGGAAATATGGGGGGGATGGGACAAAAGTGAAAAATCGCCCAGGGCGGAAGGGGTTAAGGATGTTGTAGTTCAGAGAATATGTTCAGGATTCGCATCAGGAGATCAGAGACAGAGTTTGGGCGGTGGGTACATGGCTGTCAGCTAAGGCCTTACAGTCCGGAAAAGGAACATATGAGCTGAAGAGGTTCTAGTGAAGTTTTTCTCTTGCACATGAAGAATTTACCAATAACTCATTATCAGTTGTCTAAGGTCTGCTACGCAGGGATTAGAGGTTGTGCCTAGTTCCTTCTGAATTTTGAGATGAAACACAGCACGAATTAGAGAATTGTGCCTAGTTCTTTCTGAATTTGGGATTATGAAAAACACGAGTTAGGCTACTTTCATACTGGCGTTAACTGCATTACGTCGCAATGCGTCGTTTTGCAGAAAAACGCATCCTGCAAAAGTGCTTGCAGGATGCGTTTTTTCTGCATTGACTAACATTAGCGACGCATTTGCGACGCAATGACACACGTCGCAACCGTCGTGCGACGGTTGCGCCGTGCTGTGGCGGACCGTCGGGAGCAAAAAACGTTACATGTAACGTTTTTTGCTCCCGACGGTCCGCTTTTTCCGACCGTGCATGCGCGGCCGGAACTCCGCCCCCACCTCCCCGCACTTCCCGGCACCTCACAATGGGGCAGCGGATGCGCTGGAAAAATGCATCCGCTGCCCCCGTTGTGCGGCGGAAACAACGCTAGCGTCGGGAACCTCGGCCCGACGCTAGTGTGAAAGTAGCCTAAGAGACTTGTGCCTAGTTCCTTCTAAATTTGGATTCTTCAAATCAGGGATCAGAGAGTTGTGCCTAGTTCCTTCTGAATTTAGGATTCTTCAAAGCAGGGATCAGAGTTGTGCCTAGTTCCTTCTGAATTTAGGATTCTTCAAAGCAGGGATCAGATTTGTGCCTAGTTCCTTTTGAATTTAGGATTCTTCAAAGCAGGGATTAGAGAGTTGTGCCTAGTTCCTTCTGAATTTAGGATTCTTCAAAGCAGAGATTAGAGAGTTGTGCCTAGTTCCTTCTGAATTTGGGATTCTTCAAAGCAGAGATTAGAGAGTTGTGCCTAGTTCCTTCTGAATTTGGGATTCTTCAAAGCAGAGATTAGAGAGTTGTGCCTAGTTCCTTCTGAATTTGGGATTCTTCAAAGCAGGGATCAGATTTGTGCCTAGTTCCTTTTGAATTTAGGATTCTTCAAAGCAGGGATCAGATTTGTGCCTAGTTCCTTTTGAATTTAGGATTCTTCAAAGCAGAGATTAGAGAGTTGTGCCTAGTTCCTTCTGAATTTGGGATTCTTCAAACCATGGATTAGAGGTTTGTGCCTAGTTCCTTCTGAATTTGAAATGGACTATTTCAGAATAGGTTCAGCCACTGCCAATGATGCTTACGGTTTTTTATCAAGGGAGGTTATAGCATTGGGTAGATGTGAACCAGAATGTTTTAGGGGTATATGGGTCCAGATCTGGTTGTAAGAGGCTGCACGCCTCTGGTCTTTAACGTTTTTTGGTTGTTATGTTTTAATTATTGCTGCCTTTCATGTTACAGAACACTCATGGTTTTTCTTTCAGGCTGAGACAGACAAGAGTGGTTTTTGTGATAGGACACACATACACTTTCTTGGCAGGGAGAAGAGCCAGTATTCATCCTGGGAAAGCCTCAGTATTGGGTTGTTTGGAAAAGCATAAGGGGTCTACGTTGATCATCACACGTTCTCCCATCCATGGTGCAATGCAGCAAACAATACATAGGCAATAGAGTACTGATGCAGTAAGCAATGACCTGTGCAGAATAAAGGTTGGAAGTTTGTTGACTTTAATGAAGCAGGAAATTTGATGAATTTTTTGCCAAGGTCACTATAGTTCGGTCAGAAATAGTTCCCAGAAGAAATTGGCGGGGCATCAGGAGTCCTTTAGGAGTAGAGAGAGACAGAAGATTGTACGGAGATTGTACGCTGAGTGTACGAGTTTCCAAACATGGTCAAGCCATTTTATTTGATTTGACTATATGAGAGGCTTAAGACTTGGATCTAAGGAGCAACATTTCTCCTTGTGGAGAGTGACAGCAAACTCAGATATCATACATTGCACTGATGAGGGACAACACCCCAAAACACAGTGTCTACAAACTGAGATTCTGGTTTGACTTCTATCCTAAGTCATGTGATAAAAAGACATCAGATGTGACTCGGGAAGCTTAGTGACTTTGTCCATGGGTTCCTTGTTGCCGGGGACAACCCCAAAGGATGGAAAGTGGAGGTGATGGGTATACATCGGAAACTCCGGGAGTACCCGACTGTGGAGGTTACTTTTTACACACTGTGTGGAGACATTAAACATGTGTTGGGAGTGGTGAAGACCCTTCCATATGGGACTGTGTTGGGAAGAGACTTGCCCCTGTTCTGGTCTCTGTGGGAGACCAGGGTTAACCCTCTCAATGTAAATGTTCCGGGGGCAGAACCCGAAGATCCCGAGTCAGGGATAAATGCCATAGGAGTCGCCAACCTAGGGACAGAGTGTAATCCCTATAGGTTCCCCCTCGAGGAAATGGCAGGAGTGGTCAAGGAGACCCCACTGATCCCCGAGCTGGAAATGCCCCCTGGTAAGTTTGGGACAGCTTAGCTCCAGAAAGAAAGTCTGGAGGAACCGTAAATGTGTGGTCACGGAGGCGTCTCTGGACATACCCATGTGGAACCCTCTGACACCGGCCAAGGACATAGGCGGGGGTAGGTTAAAATGAATAGAGCTCTTGCTAATGATCAGCGATGGGAGGCTTGGGTTTGGGTGTGACAGAATACATAGGTATTCGCGGAGCTGCCGGGGCAGACTTTGGGGATTCAGCATGACATAGTCACTGAGCCCCGGGTGATGGTATGGAGTCAAAATAGTGGGCGTATCTTCTGCAATGGAGAACAGGGAGGTGGTTTGTCATGTAACAAAGTGGGGATGAGAAATGCAAAGGGGAGGAGTGCCCGAGTTACCCAATGGTTGTGGTCCTTACAAAACTTTGATTTCTCAGTGGAGCATCGAGCGGAGAAGTCACAGGGACATGCAGATACCCAGTCACGGACCCCTGTATGGTGGCAAGTGTTCAACCCCGCAAGTTTGAACAGAGGAGGGGGTTATGTGAGGCAGTGACTGGTGTCACATGCGAGGGTCACTATGTATCCCACCCCAGGATGCGCAGTGAGGCGTACTAAGTCCACAGGAGAGCATTGCAGTCACAGGCATAGCTGTGATTGCAATGCAAAATAAAAGTAAGTGTTGGTCTTGGGCAAGCTATTTGTCCAAGTCAGATTTAAGAAAACCTGCTCTGGGCTTTTATTTTTGAATCGGACTACAGGATGGTAGTAGGGCGGTCTGTTTCCTTCCCGGCCGGGTTTTCCATGTGGCCTAAGGCCACATGTTCCTTGTAAAAACCCCTGAAGCAGAGGGTTGGGTGTGTCAGTCTTGTTTTGCAAACCTGCAGAGCAGAAGGCTCTGCCATAGCTTCAGCCTGTGTGAAACAATACAGAGCCAGGCAGCCCTCAGTGTACACGGCTGTGCAGTCGCCCATAGTAACCGGTCTCAGTTACAGACTATCTTGTTTCCCTGCTGTGATCCGGAGGATCTTATTTACTTTCTGTTTTGTGAGTACGCTGACTATTAAAAGAGAATTTGCTTTGAACTTTCCTGGGTCACTGCCTGTATGTCACACTGCACCAACCCCGCTGCACTACAACATGTATGAGCCAGTCATCAGCCAGTATCTATGTACAGTGGGTACAGAAAGCATTCAGACCCCTTTAAATTTTTCACTCTTTGTTTCATTGCAGCCAATTGGTAAATTCAAAAAAGTTCATTTTTTCTCATTACTGTACACTCTGCATCCCATCTTCACTGAAAAAATAACAGAAGTGTAGTAATTTTTGCAAATTTATTAAAAAACTAAAACTGAAATATCACATGGTCATAAGTATTCAGACCCTTTGCTCAGTATTGAGGAGAAGCCCCTTTTGAGCTAGTACAGCCATGAGTCTTCTTGGGAATGATGCAACAAGTTTTTCACACCTGGATTTGGGGATCCTCGGCCATTCTTCCTTGCAGATCCTCTTCAGTTCCGTCAGGTTGGATGGTGAACGTTGGTGGACGCCATTTTCAGGTCTCTCCAGAGATGCTCCATTGGGTTTAGGTCAGGGCTCTGGCTGGGCCGGTCAAGAATGGTCACAGAGTTGTTCTGAAGTCACTCCTTTGTTATTTTAGCTGTGTGCTTAGGGTCATTGTCTTGTTGGAAGGTGAACCTTCGGCCACGTCTGAGGTCCAGAGCACTCTGGAAGAGGTTTTCATCCAGGATATCTCTGTACTTGGCCGCATTCATGTTTCCTTCAATGGCAGCCAGTCGTCCTGTCCCTGCAGCTGAAAAACACCCCTATAGCATGATGTTGTCACCACCATGTTTCACTGTTGGGATTGTATTGGGCAGGTGATGAGCAGTGACTGGTTTTCTCCACACAAACTGCTTAGAATTACCACGAAAAAGGTCGTTCTTCGTTTCATCAGACCAGAGAATCTTATTTCTCATAGTCTGTGAGCCCTTCATGTGTTTTTTTTAGCAACCTCTATGCCGGCTTTCATATGTCTTGCACTGAGGAAAGGCTTCCATCGGGTCACTCTGCCATAAAGGCCTGACTGGTGGTTGGCTGCAGTGATAGTTGATTTTGTGGAACTTTCTCCTACCTCCCTACTGCATCTCTGGAGCTCAGCCTCAGTGATCTTGGATCTTTGGGTTCTTCTATACCTCTCTCACCAAGGCTCACTGTGGTGAAATATGTGTATATATATCTATATGTGGTAGTGACATATGTCTAGGGTAATATGTGTGACTAGTGATAATGTAACATTTGTCCTGAAGGCAAGTCGCACCTAGGTGTTAATAGGTACTTCCCTGGGACTAGTAGAAATTGTGTCTCCATATCCCACCAGGAGGTCTAGCTAGGGCCAAGAAGAAAGGTAACATTTGGCACCCCCTAGGTCTTGGAGGGGAGATGTTAATTGCGGCCTGAGGGTATCTATTCCTGAGAACCTTTTCACAAGTGTCTCAAGAGAAAAATAATATATTGATTAGTAGCACGGCCGTGGCCAATCAAAAAGCCAGCAATTATGATATTAACCTGAGGGGCTGGTCTAGAAACCTGACCTCCAGACCAAAGTTATAAATTTAGGCTGCAGACAGAGAATTGTGTTCACATGATGGGGGCAGCCTGAGAAGCTGGTGTGATCCAATCTACATTCATCCTACCCTCAGGGAGCAGAAAGCAACTACCAGTTAGATAATTTCTGTAAGTTTCTCCTCTTTATTTTATACTGTTTTGCATAAGTTGTATGTCTTTTTATTATCATATTTTTATACCTTTTTCTTATTGTAAGCATTGAACCTTTGTTATTAAAGTATAAAACTTTAACAAGTTGAACCTTGAATGTTCTAAAGGAATCCATAGCCTAAGTTGTGTGAAGCTTATGAGTGGTAGACATTATTAGTATTATTAGTTCCGGGACTCATCGTCCGTGTATTCGATGAGTGGTGGCAGCGTGTATGAGCGGGTGTGTGTTTGAGACCCTGTTGAAAAAGCTAAGAACGCAAAACGCGCGTCCGGGAGTGCTGAGACAGGTTAAATCTCTTAGACAGCTTTTTGTATCCTTCCCCTGAACAACTATGTTGAATAATCTTTGTTTTCAGATCATTTGACAGTTGTTTTGAGGAGCCCATGATGCCACTCTTCAGAGGAGATTCAAACAGGAGAACAACTTGCAAGTGGCCACTTTAAGTAGCTTTTCTCATGATTGCATACACCTGGCTATGAAGTTCAAAGCTCAATGAGGTTACAAAACCAAACAAAGTGCTTTAGTAAGTCAGTAAAAAGTAGGTAGGAGTATTTAATACAAGAAAATGATAAGGGTGCCCATACTTATGCACCTGTCACATTTTGTTTGAATGCAGATTGCACATTTTCTGTTAGTACAATAAACCTCATTTCAAGGCAGAAACATTACTGTGTCCAACAGTTATTAGATATATGAAACTGAAATAGCTGTTGCAAAAAAAACATTTTTTATAAAACATTAAGGTTAAGATTAATAGGGGTGCCCAAACTTTTTCATATAACTGTATCTAACCCCAGGGTTGAGAGGCAAAGCCCAGGAAGTTTTTGCTGGCCTCCCACCAGAACTAGATGCGAACTATGAGGCCATAAAAGAGGCCCTGATCAGGAAATACAACCTGACACCAGAAGTGTATCGGAGAAAGTTAAGGAACCTACAACGTGGATCAACTGACAGCTATGCGGATGTTGTGAGCACCTTGAGGACCACGTTCTACCAATTGATTAGGGGACTTTCTGTTAACAGTTTTGAGAACTTAACGGATCTCATGGTCAAGGATCAATTTCTTCACATGTGCCCCACGGATGTACGACAATTTGTGTGTGATCGGGAGCCACAAACTGCGGATCAGGCTGCAAGGGTAGCGGACTGCTATGTGGCTAACAGGATGCCTGAGGTGCGGAAGCCATCGGGATTCAGCTGGAGGGGAGGTAAGCCAAACGGGGACCCTTCTCCCTCTGCCGGCCGATCACCAGTGCTGTCCAAGCCCACCTCCTATGGGGCCCCGGGGAATAGACATTCTCTAGGCGATGCACGCCGGTGCTTCTCCTGCAACAAAGTGGGACATGTTAGCACTGTTTGCCCTGATAGGGAGAAATGCCCAACTACCACCACAAAGCCGTCTGTGTCCTCACTGTCCTCTTTGTAGCCGGCTCTGATGCGAGGGCTAATGAGAACTGTCAATCTGTCACTGTTGGCAATAAAGTCACCATTGATCTCAGAGACACTGGGGCAGAGGTGACCCTGGTGCGTCCAGCCATGATAACCCCTGCCGATATCATACCAGGAAAGATTATGTCTATAACCCGGATTGGAGGGGTCAGCCCTGCCGGGCCCATGGCCCGTGTGTACCTGGACTCGGGAGCAGGGAAGGGACTGAGGGAAGTGGGAGTATCAGAGGCTATTCCCACCAATGTGTTGCTAGGCACGGACCTGGGGAGGATGGTGTCCCACTATGTTCCTCCCTTGCCAGTAAATGATGCAGAGAAGGTGGAAGAAAGAGACCCACCTGAGATCCCGTGCGAGGAGGGAAAATGTCCCAATGCACAGGACTGTAAATATGTGGCAGCTGTGACCCGGAGTAAGGCTGTGGCTCAGACTCAGGCCCAGAGATTAGAGGATGAGTCTCAGCCAGGACAGGAGGCCCATACTGTGGTCCCGGAGCCTCCATACATGGCAGACCCACCAAGGTCCCTGATAACTGGAGCGCCCCCACACCGCCGCAGGGCCGGGGGGTACCCGGAGCCGGGCCTCTGAGTCTCAGTTCTGGGGTTGTCACGGTGGCTAGACCCGGTCCGTGGCCCTGTCTGTCAGTGGGGGACGTCCGGTGCAATAAGGGGTGTTGTAACGGTGCAGTTGTGGGGTGCAGGTCGCGGTAAATAATGAGGACACCAGGTTGCAGTCTCTTTACCTCTTTACTGAAGATCTCTGGGTCCTCAATCCAGAATACGGCTCACCAGGCTGCGCAAGTCCGGCCGGTCCAATGACACTTCCAGAGTTCTCTTCACAGGAGGAAATTTGTGCCTTCCCCCTAGCGCTATGTGTTGTAGTCCTTCCCTGCTGTTCTTACGGAAAGTACCCCACAACTGTTGTGTCTGTTTCTGATGTTCCCTCACAACTCGACTAGATGATGTTCTGCTAATCTCCGTCCCTCCCTGAGGTTCGGGTAGGAACGGCACCCGTTTGACGGGTAGGCCTGGAGTTCTTCCGGGACCCTAGAGACGCCCCTCTCCCACAATTGCCTCCCAAGACTTCATAGGTGATTTGAGTTAGACAGCCCGCCTGAGACTGACTGCCCTGCCGCTGTTTGGAGTATTGCTTGAAGCTGAATGTTATTCTACTCCCTTGGCGTTCCGGCCACCGGTAGTGCGCCTCAGTAGGATGTTGCTTCGGTCTTACAGCACGACTCCTACTGGTATTTCTCCTTTGCGTGATCCCGTTTCTCACTCAGCACAATCTATCTCGCTTCTAATCCTTCCTTGGGCACCGCCGCTATGCTGAGCAGGCACGGTCCCATTACGTTCGTTCTCGTTGCCAAGCCTCTGTCAGGATCCCACCCCTGACAGAGACCCTACTGTATCTTCCCCTACAACACCCTCTGCCACAAGGTGTTGCCTGGTTCCAACCCAGTCAGCTTTCTGATCTAACTTCCTGCCTGACCCCCAGTTTACCCACTATGGTGGGGAGTGGCCTAATGAATAGCACCCTTAGCTCCCCCCGGAGGCCCGGCTGTGAAATGTATTGGTGTCTGTGATACCTGATCAGATGAACTCCTTCAGTGCCATCGGACGCACCATAGCTCCCCATAGTGGCGGAGCCACAGTACTGCAACGACCAGGACTCTGGGGCGCTGCACTCCCCCCTGGTTAAACACAGTACTCCGGGACTGAGAAGAAAACAACAATACAAGTTTAGCAAAAAGACATACAATTTTTGTTGAGTGCAAATAACAATACGTATACTTGAACAAGCTTCCCTTTATGGGAGGTGAGAATACTTGAACGTTACAAAACATGGTTAAACATTAAACATTATAGATTACAGGCTATAAATAACTCCTGTTACCCAACCGGGTATTCTACTAAGTGCAAAAATTGCTGAACAATACTTTAACATTGCCTTTAAGGACATACACTCTGTATCCACCAAAGACCTTCCTATAATCACATTATAAGGTAAATTAACTTTTTTCATTCTCCTTCTTTGAATCTGCAGGACCGCCTGTCCTATCGGCACCAGACCTACTGCCTCTCCTTTCTGTTACAGGACCGCCCCGTTCAGCCAGGGCCTACTGCCTTTTCAACTTCTATACACAGTATAGATCATAACATTACTTTCTGTTTTAGAAGCACTGAGCCATCTACGTATGGCTCCTAGGAGGACTCACTACCCAACCCCTACGGGTTCACTTTCTGTCTTCTGTAACACATTATTAACTCTTTCTTTACAATAACTAACTTACTATGGAGGACTCAGGGTTTACCTTCTATCCCTAGTTTCTTATCAACATTCTCAACTATCCCCTTATAACATCAATCTTCATTACTATTTTCTTTCTGGAAACATCATCTGCATTTCTCTACATTTAACCAATCAAATACATATAACTTTTACATGTAAGAATTATCATCACTTTCGCTCATCAAGACATTATTGCTATCCATCAATCTTAAAGCAATACGATTCTTCAAATATACACGTGGATGTCCCCTTTAAGAAGGGACCAAATCTTCAGGAGGTAGCATTTGTTCTCTAGCTACCAGTCCATACTCAGCAAAGGCTCCGGTGCGGTATCTTCGCAAAGAGTCTCTTTCTAAGTAAAACCAGTAGGAAACACCCTTAAGAAGGTGTGAACTATGTACAAGAAGTTTGTATCATGCACTGTTCATGATTGCGGCAGTTTTTTAAGACTTGTGCAAAAACTTAGAAAAAATAAACAAAACAACAAGGATCCCAGGTCAACAAAGGGATCCATAAGGAATTAACCCTGAACGGGTTTAGCAGCAACAGTAAACAAACAGTTAAAAGAAGAACTATTTACACTTTCTTAAAGCATTCATGCTTACTCTTTTTCAGAATCCCCCACGAGGCGCCACCTGGCGGGTGAACCCCTGCAGCCCAGGTTCCAGGTCCACTCCCGCTGCCAGGTACACCCCATGGGTTCGGGTCTGTTGCACAACCAGGTCGTGTGCGGTAATAAAGGTCTGTGTCCCCACTTCTCTCTGTGCTGGCACAGCAGGAACACCGGTCACTCGAGGAGGCGCCTCCTTGGCCACCACAGTGGTGGTGGTGGTGGCCAGACTGCAGGTCACAGTTTCCGTTAATGTACAGGTGGGGGTGACCAAGGTGGCCACCGACCGGTCACACGGGGACACTTTGGCTACAGGGGCCGGTTTTTCCGGCACCTTGGGCGGGGGTTCCATTAACCTCTTCTTGCGCACATTCAGAGCGAACCACCCCTTCTCCCCAAAATGTCTGGTGTAGATGACACTGTCTCCTGGGTAGAGGTCTCGATCGGGGTGGCCCTCCCTGAGATGCGACTCAACGTCCCGGCGGTTAACAAAGACCTCCGCGTATAACCCCGGTTCCTTAATAAAGCCCCAGCCTCCTCGGAGCTTAAAGGTGGTGATGATGCCCTGCCTGCGCGGGGCCTGGTGAGTGGTGGGGTCCTTGCGGGCCCGATCCTTTACTGCCAGGTCCTTCTGATGATAAGCCTCCATCCCAGCCCGGTACGCCTCGTCCTCTTCCTTCCATTGCTGTTCCAGCTGGGCCTGGTATGTGTCCCAGCTCAGGGCCTGCACCATCTCCCCTTCCCGCGTCTCCACCCCGGGGAATCCCATGAGGTTGGGTCCGGGGTTCACCCAGCGGTATACCGTGCGCTCCACACGGGTCTCGCAGGACAGGGTGATTGGTGTGATCGGGGCCTTCATACGATGTTCCATGCCCGTAGCTTCCTCCCAGGGCAACAGACGTTGGAGCTTATGAGTCCCAGGGGAAGGGGGCGCTGCAACGGGGCCCACTAACACACCCTCTGCTAGCGGGGCAGGATCGGCGGACTCACCAACCGGTGCGAGTTCATTTTCCGCGACAGGTCCCGCTGGTTCCTCCAGTGAGGTCTCCGATGTCCGGGAACTCTCTGCCGGCACCACTAAGCGCGGAGCCTGGACCCCCACATTCAGTTGGAGAAGTTGGTTGAATAAGTCCTCCATCTCGGCCCTCAGGAATCTGGTGTTGTCCACGGAAGAGAGGCTGCGGTGCTCATCCGGGTAGTCGGGGGAGGTTTCCACTTCAACCCCACTGTCGGGTTCAGAGCTGCTGGCCATGGCGTCCTCCACGTGGGTCGCTTCCGGGTCTCTTTCCCGCTCTCTCCTTCGTGGGCGGTGTCGTTTTCTCGGTCTTCGCCCTCCATTGAGGATTAGGAGGCGGATCTCTGCCGCTGACGGACACGTCCTCACCGTGCAGAAATATTTAGACTGGGCGGCCATTGTTTTTCGCGCTCTCCAGCTTGCCTACGCCCACTCCACGCCCCTCTTCTCTTCCGGCGCTCTCCTCAGCGCTGCAATGGCGGCGGATTTTGGCGGCAAGTGGCGCAGCACACAGTCTTTGCAATAAAGTACAGTCCAAGCACAGTAAATCACAGTTCCAAGGCACACATGACCTGATTCTTCAGGCTTAAGTAGATCCTGTTCGTGACGCCAAGTTGGAGCGCCCCCACACCGCCGCAGGGCCGGGGGGTACCCGGAGCCGGGCCTCTGAGTCTCAGTTCTGGGGTTGTCACGGTGGCTAGACCCGGTCCGTGGCCCTGTCTGTCAGTGGGGGACGTCCGGTGCAATAAGGGGTGTTGTAACGGTGCAGTTGTGGGGTGCAGGTCGCGGTAAATAATGAGGACACCAGGTTGCAGTCTCTTTACCTCTTTACTGAAGATCTCTGGGTCCTCAATCCAGAATACGGCTCACCAGGCTGCGCAAGTCCGGCCGGTCCAATGACACTTCCAGAGTTCTCTTCACAGGAGGAAATCTGTGCCTTCCCCCTAGCGCTATGTGTTGTAGTCCTTCCCTGCTGTGCTTACGGAAAGTACCCCACAACTGTTGTGTCTGTTTCTGATGTTCCCTCACAACTCGACTAGATGATGTTCTGCTAATCCTCCGTCCCTCCCTGAGGTTCGGGTAGGAACGGCACCCGTTTGACGGGTAGGCCTGGAGTTCTTCCGGGACCCTAGAGACGCCCCTCTCCCACAATTGCCTCCCAAGACTTCATAGGTGATTTGAGTTAGACAGCCCGCCTGAGACTGACTGCCCTGCCGCTGTTTGGAGTATTGCTTGAAGCTGAATGTTATTCTACTCCCTCGGCGTTCCGGCCACCGGTAGTGCGCCTCAGTAGGATGTTGCTTCGGTCTTACAGCACGACTCCTACTGGTATTTCTCCTTTGCGTGATCCCGTTTCTCACTCAGCACAATCTATCTCTCTTCTAATCCTTTCTTGGGCACCGCCGCTACCCGGAGCAGGCACGGTCCCGTTACGTTCGTTCTCGTTGCCAAGCCTCTGTCAGGATCCCACCCCTGACAGAGACCCTACTGTATCTTCCCCTACAACACCCTCTGCCACAAGGTGTTGCCTGGTTCCAACCCAGTCAGCTTTCTGATCTAACTTCCTGCCTGACCCCCAGTTTACCCACTATGGTGGGGAGTGGCCTAATGAATAGCACCCTTAGCTCCCCCCGGAGGCCCGGCTGTGAAATGTATTGGTGTCTGTGATACCTGATCAGATGAACTCCTTCAGTGCCATCGGACGCACCATAGCTCCCCATAGTGGCGGAGCCACAGTACTGCAACGACCAGGACTCTGGGGCGCTGCACTCCCCCCTGGTTAAACACAGTACTCCGGGACTGAGAAGAAAACAACAATACAAGTTTAGCAAAAAGACATACAATTTTTGTTGAGTGCAAATAACAATACGTATACTTGAACAAGCTTCCCTTTATGGGAGGTGAGAATACTTGAACGTTACAAAACATGGTTAAACATTAAACATTATAGATTACAGGCTATAAATAACTCCTGTTACCCAACCGGGTATTCTACTAAGTGCAAAAATTGCTGAACAATACTTTAACATTGCCTTTAAGGACATACACTCTGTATCCACCAAAGACCTTCCTATAATCACATTATAAGGTAAATTAACTTTTTTCATTCTCCTTCTTTGAATCTGCAGGACCGCCTGTCCTATCGGCACCAGACCTACTGCCTCTCCTTTCTGTTACAGGACCGCCCCGTTCAGCCAGGGCCTACTGCCTTTTCAACTTCTATACACAGTATAGATCATAACATTACTTTCAGTTTTAGAAGCACTGAGCCATCTACGTATGGCTCCTAGGAGGACTCACTACCCAACCCCTACGGGTTCACTTTCTGTCTTCTGTAACACATTATTAACTCTTTCTTTACAATAACTAACTTACTATGGAGGACTCAGGGTTTACCTTCTATCCCTAGTTTCTTATCAACATTCTCAACTATCCCCTTATAACATCAATCTTCATTACTATTTTCTTTCTGGAAACATCATCTGCATTTCTCTACATTTAACCAATCAAATACATATAACTTTTACATGTAAGAATTATCATCACTTTCGCTCATCAAGACATTATTGCTATCCATCAATCTTAAAGCAATACGATTCTTCAAATATACACGTGGATGTCCCCTTTAAGAAGGGACCAAATCTTCAGGAGGTAGCATTTGTTCTCTAGCTACCAGTCCATACTCAGCAAAGGCTCCGGTGCGGTATCTTCGCAAAGAGTCTCTTTCTAAGTAAAACCAGTAGGAAACACCCTTAAGAAGGTGTGAACTATGTACAAGAAGTTTGTATCATGCACTGTTCATGATTGCGGCAGTTTTTTAAGACTTGTGCAAAAACTTAGAAAAAATAAACAAAACAACAAGGATCCCGGGTCAACAAAGGGATCCATAAGGAATTAACCCTGAACGGGTTTAGCAGCAACAGTAAACAAACAGTTAAAAGAAGAACTATTTACACTTTCTTAAAGCATTCATGCTTACTCTTTTTCAGAATCCCCCACGAGGCGCCACCTGGCGGGTGAACCCCTGCAGCCCAGGTTCCAGGTCCACTCCCGCTGCCAGGTACACCCCATGGGTTCGGGTCTGTTGCACAACCAGGTCGTGTGCGGTAATAAAGGTCTGTGTCCCCACTTCTCTCTGTGCTGGCACAGCAGGAACACCGGTCACTCGAGGAGGCGCCTCCTTGGCCACCACAGTGGTGGTGGTGGTGGCCAGACTGCAGGTCACAGTTTCCGTTAATGTACAGGTGGGGGTGACCAAGGTGGCCACCGACCGGTCACACGGGGACACTTTGGCTACAGGGGCCGGTTTTTCCGGCACCTTGGGCGGGGGTTCCATTAACCTCTTCTTGCGCACATTCAGAGCGAACCACCCCTTCTCCCCAAAATGTCTGGTGTAGATGACACTGTCTCCTGGGTAGAGGTCTCGATCGGGGTGGCCCTCCCTGAGATGCGACTCAACGTCCCGGCGGTTAACAAAGACCTCCGCGTATAACCCCGGTTCCTTAATAAAGCCCCAGCCTCCTCGGAGCTTAAAGGTGGTGATGATGCCCTGCCTGCGCGGGGCCTGGTGAGCGGTGGGGTCCTTGCGGGCCCGATCCTTTACTGCCAGGTCCTTCTGATGATAAGCCTCCATCCCAGCCCGGTACGCCTCGTCCTCTTCCTTCCATTGCTGTTCCAGCTGGGCCTGGTATGTGTCCCAGCTCAGGGCCTGCACCATCTCCCCTTCCCGCGTCTCCACCCCGGGGAATCCCATGAGGTTGGGTCCGGGGTTCACCCAGCGGTATACCGTGCGCTCCACACGGGTCTCGCAGGACAGGGTGATTGGTGTGATCGGGGCCTTCATACGATGTTCCATGCCCGTAGCTTCCTCCCAGGGCAACAGACGTTGGAGCTTATGAGTCCCAGGGGAAGGGGGCGCTGCAACGGGGCCCACTAACACACCCTCTGCTAGCGGGGCAGGATCGGCGGACTCACCAACCGGTGCGAGTTCACTTTCCGCGACAGGTCCCGCTGGTTCCTCCGGTGAGGTCTCCGATGTCCGGGAACTCTCTGCCGGCACCACTAAGCGCGGAGCCTGGACCCCCACATTCAGTTGGAGAAGTTGGTTGAATAAGTCCTCCATCTCGGCCCTCAGGAATCTGGTGTTGTCCACGGAAGACGGGCTGCGGTGCTCATCCGGGTAGTCGGGGGAGGTTTCCACTTCAACCCCACTGTCGGGTTCAGAGCTGCTGGCCATGGCGTCCTCCACGTGGGTCGCTTCCGGGTCTCTTTCCCGCTCTCTCCTTCGTGGGCGGTGTCGTTTTCTCTGTCTTCGCCCTCCATTGAGCATTAGGAGGCGGATCTCTGCCGCTGACGGACACGTCCTCACCGTGCAGAAATATTTAGACTGGGCGGCCATTGTTTTTCGCGCTCTCCAGCTTGCCTACGCCCACTCCACGCCCCTCTTCTCTTCCGGCGCTCTCCTCAGCGCTGCAATGGCGGCGGATTTTGGCGGCAAGTGGCGCAGCACACAGTCTTTGCAATAAAGTACAGTCCAAGCACAGTAAATCACAGTTCCAAGGCACACATGACCTGATTCTTCAGGCTTAAGTAGATCCTGTTCGTGACGCCAAGTTGGAGCGCCCCCACACCGCCGCAGGGCCGGGGGGTACCCGGAGCCGGGCCTCTGAGTCTCAGTTCTGGGGTTGTCACGGTGGCTAGACCCGGTCCGTGGCCCTGTCTGTCAGTGGGGGACGTCCGGTGCAATAAGGGGTGTTGTAACGGTGCAGTTGTGGGGTGCAGGTCGCGGTAAATAATGAGGACACCAGGTTGCAGTCTCTTTACCTCTTTACTGAAGATCTCTGGGTCCTCAATCCAGAATACGGCTCACCAGGCTGCGCAAGTCCGGCCGGTCCAATGACACTTCCAGAGTTCTCTTCACAGGAGGAAATCTGTGCCTTCCCCCTAGCGCTATGTGTTGTAGTCCTTCCCTGCTGTGCTTACGGAAAGTACCCCACAACTGTTGTGTCTGTTTCTGATGTTCCCTCACAACTCGACTAGATGATGTTCTGCTAATCCTCCGTCCCTCCCTGAGGTTCGGGTAGGAACGGCACCCGTTTGACGGGTAGGCCTGGAGTTCTTCCGGGACCCTAGAGACGCCCCTCTCCCACAATTGCCTCCCAAGACTTCATAGGTGATTTGAGTTAGACAGCCCGCCTGAGACTGACTGCCCTGCCGCTGTTTGGAGTATTGCTTGAAGCTGAATGTTATTCTACTCCCTCGGCGTTCCGGCCACCGGTAGTGCGCCTCAGTAGGATGTTGCTTCGGTCTTACAGCACGACTCCTACTGGTATTTCTCCTTTGCGTGATCCCGTTTCTCACTCAGCACAATCTATCTCTCTTCTAATCCTTTCTTGGGCACCGCCGCTACCCGGAGCAGGCACGGTCCCGTTACGTTCGTTCTCGTTGCCAAGCCTCTGTCAGGATCCCACCCCTGACAGAGACCCTACTGTATCTTCCCCTACAACACCCTCTGCCACAAGGTGTTGCCTGGTTCCAACCCAGTCAGCTTTCTGATCTAACTTCCTGCCTGACCCCCAGTTTACCCACTATGGTGGGGAGTGGCCTAATGAATAGCACCCTTAGCTCCCCCCGGAGGCCCGGCTGTGAAATGTATTGGTGTCTGTGATACCTGATCAGATGAACTCCTTCAGTGCCATCGGACGCACCATAGCTCCCCATAGTGGCGGAGCCACAGTACTGCAACGACCAGGACTCTGGGGCGCTGCATAACCGACACTGAAGACTCAGTTTCAGACCAGGGCCTGGCAGTCACACTAGGCCAGGGCCTGCAGGCTGACAGAGCTTCCAGGAGGCCCTGCGGACAGATGTCAGTCTGGAGGAGCTCAGATGTCTTGCAGACCGACCCCCTGCTGCTTCTGACAAAGAGAGATTATACTGGGACCAGGGCAGACTGTATACAGAGACTGTCCCCACGGATACTACAGAATCTTGGGACTATGAACGGCGGCTGATCATCCCTTATCCATTTAGGGAACAATTATTGAGGATTGCCCATTAAATTCCTTTGGCCGGACATCTTGGAATACAAGTGCAGCATGTTGTGGCCAGCGCCGATCATCCCCACACCAACGGACTCTGCAAGCGTTTTAATGGAACATTAAAGCAAATCCTGAAAATGTTGGTGAGACGGAAGGGAGAGACTGGGAGCGGTACGTCCCCCATCTGTTGTTTGCCTACAGAGAGGTACCCCAGGCGTCTACTGGATTCTCCCCCTTTGAACTGGTTTATGGGAGGAGGGTCAGGGGGACACTTGATTTGATTAAGGACTGTTGGGAGGACGACCCCAGAACTACTGGAGTCTCAGTGGTCGAATATGTACTGCGGCTCAGAGAGAGAATGCCAAAACTGAGCAACCAGGCCCATGAGAACGTGTCCCAGGCCCAAATCAGTCAGAAGGTCTGGTACGACCGTAATGCCAGACTGAGGGCCTACGAGGAAGGGTAGAAGGTTTGGGTGTTGGTCCCTATGTTACAGAATAACTTGCAGGCCACATGGGAGGGACCATATACTGTACATAAGCGGCTGAATGATGTTAATTATGTGGTGACACTAGATGAGCATGCAAAGCGACAGAAAGTATTTCATGTGAATGTGCTGAAGGCTCATCATGACAGGGAGACCTGTGTCTTACCTGTCTGTAGCCTGCCTGAAGAGGGGGAGGCTGATCTGTTACTGGATGTGGGAGCCGGGACTCAGTACATGGAGTCCCTGGAGTCAGTAGAGTTTAACCCTGAGCTATCCCACAGTCAGAGGTCTGAGCTGATGGGGGCGCTCAGCGAGTTCACCGAAGTCTTCACAGGGGAGCCTGGGAGGACACACTTAGCAGTTCACCATGTGGACAATGGTACTAATCCCCCAGTACGGCAGTCTGCATACCGTGTGTCAGCAGAGGTAAAGGCACACATGAGGAAACAGGTAGAGGAGATGCTGAAACTCAAGGTGATACAAAAATCCAAGAGTCCCTGGGCCTCGCCTGTGGTTCTTGTTCCAAAAAAGGACCGTACGAAATTAAATGTACTTTCTCGCCAAGATGGGGCAGAACCAGATACGTGCTCGGGAGTTGACCTGTAAGTCAACCCCCATGCACGTTCATAAGGAGGGAGGTGTGGTGAAATATGTGTATATATATCTATATGTGTGTAGTGACATATGTCTAGGGTTATATGTGTGACTAGTGATAATGTAACATCGGTCCTGAAAGCAAGTCGCACCTAGGTGTTAATAGGTACTTCCCTGGGACTAGTAGAAATTGTGTCTCCATATCCCACCAGGAGGTCTAGCTAGGGCCAAGAAGAAAGGTAACATTTGGAATCTCCTAGGTCTTGGAGGGGAGATGTTAATTGCGGCCTGAGGGTATCTATTCCTGAGAACCTTTTCACAAGTGTCTCAAGAGAAAAATAATATATTCATTAGTAGCACAACCGTGGCCAATCAAAAAGCCAGCAATTATGATATTAACCTGAGGGGCCGGTCTAGAAACCTGACCTCCAGACCAAAGTTATAAATTTAGGCTGCAGACAGAAAACTGTGTTCACATGATGGGGGCAGCCTGAGAAGCTGGTGTGATCCAATCTACATTCGTCCTACCCTCAGGGAGCAGAAAGCAACTACCAGTTAGATAATTTCTGTAAGTTTCTCCCCTTTATTTTATACTGTTTTGCATAAGTTGTATGTCTTTTTATTATCATATTTTTATACCTTTTTCTTATTCTAAGCATTGAACCTTTGTTATTAAAGTATAAAACTTAAACAAGTTGAACCTTGAATGTTCTAAAAGAATCCATAGCCTAAGGTGTGTGAGCCTTATGAGTGATAGACATTATTAGTATTATTAGTTCCGGGACTCATCGCCCGTGTATTCGATGAGTGGTGGCAGCGTGTATGAGCGGGTGTGTGGCCTGGGTCGGTGTGTGTTTTATGCTCCCATTACAGCATAGGACAGAGGTTGAATGCTGGACTGAGAGTGGGGAGATAGATTAACCCTTGCAGGCACAACCCCAAGCCACGTGTGAGAGCAGGCACGTGACGAATAAGTGACACCACGGAGAAGGGATCCTTGACACTCACCAAGGCTCTTCTTCCACGATTGATCAGTTTGGCTGGACTGCCAGGTCTAGGAAGACTTCTGGTGATCCCAAGCTTCTTCCATTTAAGGATTATGGAGGTCACTGTGCTCTTAGGAACCTTGAGTACTGTAGAAATTCTGTTGTAGCCTTGGCCAGATCTGTGCCTTGCCACATTTCTGTCTCTGAGCTCCTTGGCCAGTTCCTTTGACCTCATGATTCTCATTTGGTCTGACATGCACTGTGAGCTGTGAGGTCTTATATAGACAGGTGTGCACCTTTCCAAATCAAGTCCTATCAGTGTAATTACACACAGCTGGACTCCAATGAAGGAGTAGAACCATCTCAAGGAGGATCACAAAGAAATGGACGGCATGTGACTTAAATATGAGTGTCTGAGCAAAGGGTCAGAATACTTATGACCATGTGATATTTCAGTTTTTATTTTTTAATAAATAAGCAAAAATTTCTACATTTATGTTTTTTTAGTCAACATGGGGTGCAGAGTGTACAATAATGAGAAAAAAATGAACTTTTTTTAATTTACCAAATGGCGGCAATGAAACAAAGAGTGAAAAATGTAAAGGGGTCTGAATACTTTCCGTACCCACTGCATGTACATGTATGACAAAGTCATTAGCCAGTATGTGTACATGTATGAACCGGTCATCAGTCGTTTTGCCCTCTTTTGAAAAAAACAAGGCGAAATGGCATTTGTCATGAATCCCAATGGCTAGGGATAGCACAGGACAAGCAAAGTACAAATATATTACGGACGAGCTCTAGGGTGATGGAACCTGGGCTGACCGCTGCCCTACGCCTGACAAACGCAACTAGAGATAGCCAGGGAGCGTGCCTACGTTGGTTCTAGACGCCACGCACCAGCCTAAGAGCTAACTAGCACTGCAGAGAAAATAAAGACCTCACTTGCCTCCAGCGGAATGAACCCCAAAAGATATAGTTGCCCCCCACATGTATTGACGGTGAAATGAGAGGAAGGCACACACATAGAGATGATATATATAGTTTTAGCAAATTGAGGCCCGCTGTAAACTAGAAAGCAGAACGATACAAAAGGGGACTGAGCGGTCAGCAAAAAACCCTAATCAAAAAAACCATCCTGAGATTACAAGAACCCATGTGCCAACTCATGGCACATGGGGAGAACCTCAGTCCACTAGAGCTACCAGCTAGCATAGAGACATAATAAGCAAGCTGGACAAAAAACCAAACAACTGAAAATCAGCACTTAGCTTATCCTGAAAGATCTGGGAGCAGGTAGGCAGGAACCAAACAGAGCACATCTGAATACATTGATAGCCGGCAAGGGAAATGACAGAAAGGCCAGGTAAAATAGGAAACACCCAGCCACTGATGGACAGGTGGAAACCAAAGGCCGCAACCCACCAAAGTCACCCAGTACCAGCAGTAACCACCAGAGGGAGCCCACAAACAGAATCCACAACAGTACCCCCCCCTTGAGGAGGGGTCACCGAACCCTCACGAGAACCCCCAGGGCGATCAGGGTGAGCTCTATGGAAGGCGCGGACCAAATCAGTCGCATGAACATCGGAGGCGACCACCCAGGAATTATCCTCCTGACCATAACCCTTCCACTTAACCAAATACTGGAGTTTGCGTCTGGAAACACGAGAATCCAAGATCTTCTCAACAACATACTCCAATTCTCCCTCCACCAGCACCGGAGCAGGAGGCTCAACCGAAGGAACAACGGGCACCTCATACCTCCGCAACAACGACCGATGGAACACATTATGAATAGCAAACGATGCTGGGAGATCCAAACGAAAAGATACAGGGTTAAGAATCTCCGAGATCCTATAAGGACCGATGAACCGAGGCTTGAACTTAGGAGAAGAGACCTTCATAGGGACAAAACGAGAAGACAACCACACCAAATCCCCAACAAGAAGTCGGGGACCCACGCGGCGACGGCGATTAGCAAACTGCTGAGTCTTCTCCTGAGATAACTTCAAATTGTCCACCACCTGATTCCAAATCTGATGTAGCCTGTCCACCACCACGTCCACTCCAGGACAATCCGAAGGCTCCACCTGACCAGAGGAAAAACGAGGATGAAACCCCGAATTACAAAAAAAAGGAGAGACCAACGTGGCCGAACTAGCCCGATTATTAAGAGCAAATTCGGCCAGTGGCAAAAAAGCAACCCAGTCATCTTGATCAGCAGAAACAAAACACCTCAAATAAGTTTCCAAGGTCTGATTAGTTCGCTCCGTCTGGCCATTCGTCTGAGGATGGAATGCAGACGAGAAAGACAAATCAATGCCCATCTTGGCACAAAACGTCCGCCAAAATCTAGACACAAACTGGGATCCCCTGTCAGAAACGATATTCTCCGGAATCCCATGCAAACGAACCACGTTCTGAAAAAATAAAGGGACCAGCTCAGAGGAGGAAGGCAACTTAGGCAAGGGCACCAAATGAACCATCTTAGAAAAGCGGTCACACACAACCCAGATAACGGACATTTTCTGTGAAACCGGGAGATCAGAAATAAAATCCATGGAAATGTGCGTCCAAGGCCTCTTCGGGATGGGCAAGGATAACAACAACCCACTGGCCCGAGAACAGCAAGGCTTAGCTCGAGCACACACTTCACAAGACTGCACAAAGGTACGCACATCCCTAGACAAGGAAGGCCACCAAAAAGACCTGGCCACCAAGTCTCTAGTACCAAATATTCCAGGATGACCAGCCAACACAGAAGAATGGACCTCGGAGATGACTCTACTGGTCCAATCATCCGGAACAAACAGTCTTTCTGGTGGACAACGATCCGGTTTATCCACCTGAAACTCCTGCAATGCACGTCGCAAGTCTGGGGATACGGCGGACAATATTACCCCATCCCTAAGGATACCAGTAGGCCCAGAGTCTCCAGGAGAGTCAGGCACAAAACTCCTGGAAAGAGCATCTGCCTTCACATTCTTTGAACCTGGCAGGTATGAAACCACGAAATTGAAACGGGAAAAAAACAACGACCAACGAGCCTGTCTAGGATTCAAACGCCTGGCAGACTCAAGGTAAATGAGATTCTTGTGATCAGTCAAGACCACCACACGATGTTTAGCACCCTCAAGCCAATGACGCCACTCCTCAAATGCCCACTTCATGGCCAAAAGCTCCCGATTACCCACATCATAATTGCGCTCGGCGGGCGAGAATTTTCTAGAGAAGAATGCACATGGCTTCATCACCGAGCCATTAGAACTTCTCTGTGACAAAACCGCCCCCGCTCCAATCTCGGAAGCATCAACCTCAACCTGAAAAGGAAGTGAAACATCTGGTTGACACAACACAGGAGCAGAAGAAAACCGGCGCTTAAGTTCCTGAAAGGCCTCCACGGCCGCAGGAGACCAATCAGCAACATCAGCACCCTTTTTAGTCAAATCAGTCAAAGGTTTAACAATACTGGAAAAATTAGCAATGAACCGACGATAAAAATTAGCAAACCCCAAGAACTTCTGAAGGCTCTTAACAGATGTAGGTTGTGTCCAGTCACAAATCGCCTGAACCTTGACGGGATCCATCTCAATAGTAGAAGGAGAAAAAATGTACCCCAAAAAAAAAATCTTCTGGACTCCGAAGAGACACTTTGAGCCCTTCACAAACAGAGAATTGGCCCGCAGAACCTGAAACACCTTCCTGACCTGTAGAACATGAGACTCCCAGTCATCAGAAAACACCAAAATATCATCCAAATACACAATCATAAACTTATCCAGATATTCACGGAAAATATTGTGCATAAAGGACTGAAAGACTGACGGAGCATTGGAGAGTCCAAAAGGCATTACCAAATACTCAAAATGGCCCTCAGGCGTATTAAATGCGGTTTTCCACTCATCACCCTGTTTTATCCGCACCAGATTATACGCACCGCGAAGATCTATCTTAGTGAACCACCTAGCCCCCTTAATGCGAGCAAACAAATCAGTCAATAATGGCAATGGATACTGATACTTGACTGTAATCTTATTCAGAAGGCGATAATCTATACAAGGCCTCAGGGAACCATCTTTTTTGTGCGTTTAGAGCATGCTGATATAACATGAGCTGAATCACCACAATAGAAACACAATCCATTTTTCCGCCTATAATTTTGCCGTTCACTTCTGGACTGAATTCTATCACATTGCATAGACTCAGGTGCCTGTTCAGAAGACACCGCCAACTGGTGCACGGGTTTGCGCTCCCGTAAACGCCGATCAATCTGAATGGCCATAGCCATAGACTCATTCAGACCTGTAGGCGTAGGGAACCCCACCATAATATCCTTAATGGCCTCAGAAAGACCATTTCTGAAGTTTGCAGCCAGGGCGCACTCATTCCACTGAGTAAGCACCGACCATTTCCGAAACTTCTGACAATATATCTCCGCTTCATCATGCCCCTGAGAGAGGGCTAATAAAGCCTTTTCAGCCTGAATCTCCAGGTTAGGTTCCTCATAGAGCAATCCCAATGCCAGAAAAAACGCATCCACACTGAGCAATGCAGGATCCCCTGGTGCCAATGCAAATGCCCAATTCTGAGGGTCGCCCCGCAGGAAAGATATTACAATCTTGACCTGTTGAGCAGGGTCTCCAGAGGAGCGAGATTTTAAAGAAAGAAACAATTTACAATTGTTCCTGAAATTCAGGAAGGTAGATCTATCTCCAGAAAAGAACTCTGGAATAGGAATTCTAGGTTCAGACATGGGGGTGTGAACAACAAAATCCTGTATGTTTTGAACTTTTGCCGCGAGATTACTCAGGCTGGAAGCCAAAGTCTGGACATCCATGTTAAACAGCTAAGATCAGAGCCATTCAAGGGTTAAGAGGAGGTAAGAAGCAGCTAGACAGCAATTAAGGGCTAGGCAGCAAAACTCTGAAGGGAAAAAAAAAAAAAAAAATTTCCCTTAAACACTTCTCTTTCTCCTGCTTCAGCCCAAACAATTAACACTTTGTGGGCCGGCTATACTGTCATGAATCCCAATGGCTAGGGATAGCACAGGACAAGCAAAGTACAAATATATTACGGACGAGCTCTAGGGTGATGGAACCTGGGCTGACCGCTGCCCTACGCCTGACAAACGCAACTAGAGATAGCCAGGGAGCGTGCCTACGTTGGTTCTAGACGCCACGCACCAGCCTAAGAGCTAACTAGTACTGCAGAGAAAATAAGACCTCACTTGCCTCCAGCGGAATGAACCCCAAAAAATATAGTTGCCCCCCACATGTATTGACGGTGAAATGAGAGGAAGGCACACACATAGAGATGATATATATAGTTTTAGCAAATTGAGGCCCGCTGTAAACTAGAAAGCAGAACGATACAAAAGGGGACTGAGCGGTCAGCAAAAAACCCTAATCAAAAAAACCATCCTGAGATTACAAGAACCCATGTGCCAACTCATGGCACATGGGGAGAACCTCAGTCCACTAGAGCTACCAGCTAGCATAGAGACATAATAAGCAAGCTGGACAAAAAAACAAACAACTGAAAATCAGCACTTAGCTTATCCTGAAAGATCTGGGAGCAGGTAGGCAGGAACCAAACAGAGCACATCTGAATACATTGATAGCCGGCAAGGGAAATGACAGAAAGGCCAGGTAAAATAGGAAACACCCAGCCACTGATGGACAGGTGGAAACCAAAGGCCGCAACCCACCAAAGTCACCCAGTACCAGCAGTAACCACCAGAGGGAGCCCACAAACAGAATCCCCAACAGGCGTTGCCGGGTGGCAGCCCGAGTGTATCTGGTTCTTCTATTCAGCATTACAGTAAGTCATACTGGGTATCATCTTGATTACATGATTATTCCTTGTCCTTCATCACTTATTGTTGAACAGGAGTAACAACAGTATGAGAGTTAAATTTTGTTTAGCGCTCTGGCTAAAAAAGGCACTCATACCTATTACAGTGAAACATAGGACCCTACTATTAGCTCCACTTAGTGATTTGCATACAGCACTTTTCACTCTTACATATAACAATACTAATCCCTGTCCAGACTTCACCTCTAGCACTTTGTCATTCCATAGAGCACAAGCTCATTTCACCGTCATATAAGTAATAGGACTTTTACCATAGTACAAGATGTACCTTTTCACCACTAGCACTTTATCATTCCATAGAGCACAAGCTCATTTCACAATAGTATAAGGAACAGGACCTTTACCATGGTACAAGGTGTCTATCTTCACCACTAGTACTTTATCATTCCAATAGAGCACAAGCTCATTTCACCATCATATAAGCAATAGTACCTTTACCATGGTACAAGATGTCCATCTTCAACACTAACCCTTTATCGTTCCATAGAGCACAGGCTCATTTCACCATCATATAAGTAATAGTACCTTTTCCATGGTACAAGATGTCCCTCTTCACCACTAGCACTTTATCATTCCATAGAGCACAGGCTCATTTCACTATCGTATAAGTAATAGGACTTTTACCATGTTACAAGGTGTCCATCGTCACCACTAGCACTTTATCATTCCATAGAGCACAAGCTCATTTCACTATTGTATAAGTAATAGTACCTTTACCATGGTAGAAGATGTCCATCTTCAGCACTAGCAGTTTATCATTCCAATAGAGCACAAGCTCACTTCACCATCATATAAGCAATAGTACCTTTACCATGGTACAAGATGTCCCTCTTCACCACTAGCACTTTATCATTCCATAGAGCACCCACCATTTTATGTGTCTATTAATGACATTTTTTTATATTTATTCTAATAACGGTTATTTATTTTATCTTTTGTGTCAGAACTCATCCTAGCATTTTTCTCTTCTATGGTGTATATGTAAATTGCAATGTTGTATGGGACAATATACAGTATACACAGTACTTACCAGAGGTAAAATTACAGTTCCTTGATGATGTGATACTTTCCTGACTCTGTACATGTCTTGGATGCTTATGGTGATATCTTAGACTTGATTTTTAAACTTCCCCTTTTAAATGTATTCAAATAATTACTTGGTTGGTTGCTTATTTTCTTCAAATGTTAATCGTGTAATATTCAAACTGTATATATTGAACACTAAATGTATTCAAATGATAAACGTTGGATTGCTTTTAATACTTTGACTATCGTACCTTCATGTACAGAGATTGAATATCTCTGGAAGTGTTATTATATTTAGTATTTTGGAGGTGTCTCTCACCTGTATATGACATAGTGCATTCATTTCTTTACAGATAAGTCTCACTTTTGTGTTGGATGCAATGGTAGCTGGAGATTGGTCTGTAGACCATGTGTGGGGGAAGGCATAATATGCAGTAGCTGGACCCATTTAGTCTCCAGGTCACTAACATCTATGAGTTACATTGATTTGTTGGTGGAACCAGTGGTGCAGTAATTTCTCCAATATCCCAGGAGCCGTTTCTCCACAGGACAACACCACATCGCATGTGTACCGCAAGCAGGTGGGTGGCCTAATCCTACCCCCGTGGCTGCAACGTCTCCGGACTTGTATCCATAGAGCATATCGGGGACGTCATTGCTCGGTGATTACACAGAAGCTGCCGGCAGCATCTCCGGACCTGTCTCCATCAAACATATCGGGGATGTCATTGGTCGGTGATTGCACAGGAGCTGCCGACAGCACCTCCAGACTTGTCTCCATCGAACATATCGGGGATGTCATTGATCTGTGATTGCACAGGAGCTGCCGACAGCATCTCCAGACTTGTCTCCATCGAACATATCGGGGATGTCATTGGTCTGTGATTGCACAGGTGCTGCCGACAGCATCTCCAGACTTGTCTCCATCGAACTTATTGGGGATGTCATTGGTCTGTGATTGCACAGGAGCTGCCGAAAGAATGTCCAGACTTATCTCCATCGAACATATCGGGGATGTCATTGGTCTGTGATTGCACAGGTGCTGCCAACAGCATCTCCAGACTTGTCTCCATCGAACATATTGGGTATGTCATTGGTCTGTGATTGCACAGGAGCTGCCGACAGCATCTCCAGACTTGTCTCCATCGAACATATCGGGGATGTCATTGGTCTGTGATTGCACCGGAGCTGCCGACAGCATCTCCAGACTTGTCTCCATCGAACATATTGGGGTTGTCATTGGTCTGTGATTGCACAGGAGCTGCCGACAGCATCTCCAGACTTGTCTCCATCGAACATATTGGGGATGTCATTGATCTGTGATTGCACAGGAGCTGCCGACAGCATCTCCAGACTTGTCTCGATCGAACATATCGGGGATGTCATTGGTCTGTGATTGCACAGGTGCTGCCGACAGCATCTCCAGACTTGTCTCCATCGAACATATCGGGGATGTCATTGGTCTGTGATTGCACAGGAGCTGCCGACAGCATCTCCAGACTTGTCTCCATCGAACATATCGGGGATGTCATTGGTCTGTGATTGCACCGGAGCTGCCGACAGCATCTCCAGACTTGTCTCCATCGAACATATTGGAGGTGTCATTGGTCTGTGATTGCACAGGAGCTGCCGACAGCATCTCCAGACTTGTCTCCATCGAACATATCGGGGATGTCATTGGTCTGTGATTGCACAGGAGCTGCCGACAGCATCTCCAGACTTGTCTCCATCGAACATATTGGGGATGTCATTGCTCTGTGATTGCACAGGAGCTGCCGACAGCATCTCCAGACTTGTCTCCATCAAACATATCGGGGATGTCATTGGTCTGTGATTGCACAGGAGCTGCCGACAGCATCTCCAGACTTGTCTCCATCGAACATATTGGGGATGTCATTGCTCTGTGATTGCACAGGAGCTGCCGACAGCATCTCCAGACTTGTCTCCATCGAACATATTGGGGATGTCATTGCTCTGTGATTGCACAGGAGCTGCCGACAGCATCTCCAGACTTGTCTCCATTGAGCACATCAGGAATGTCATTGCTCTGTGATTGCACAGGAGCTGCCGACAGCATCTCCAGACTTGTCTCCATTGAGCACATCGGGAATGTCATTGGTCAGTGATTACACAGAAGCTAAAAATAACATAAAAACTGACCTGCACATCAAGAACTAGTCTGAACAGGTGCATACCAAAAAGATCAACTTATATATCAAAATACAAAAATGGTTGCACTCAATTGTGTTAAAGCATGGCAATGTGAAATACATGAAGTGTGAATAGCAAAATGGCTTTTGAAATTTAGGAAAAATACACATGAGACGTTTATCACAAAATTTGGCCAAATATTGTGAGCCCATCCACCATCGTCAAGGTAATCTCATGAATATGATGGGTCCCTGACCTAACTGCCCAGTGTGAACACTTACCTATGGCTAATATCTGAATGCATGGGTGAATATAAACACCTCTCTTGGTAAAGCCTACATTTATGGGTTGGTCGGAACCTGATGTGATTAGATGTAATTAAAATCACCACATGGTGAAGGGTAGAGTGCTCAGTCAGAAAGCTTAACAAATAATTAACAGAAAAACTGACTGAAACATCAAGAACTAGTCTGAACAGGTGTATACCAAAAAAAAGCAACTCATATATCAAAATACGAAAATGGTTGCAGTCAGCAGCGTCTCTCGTCTTGTCTCCATCGAGCACATTGGAAAGTCATTGGTCGGTGATTACACAGGAGCTGCCGGCTGCATCTCTGGACTTGTCTCCATTGAGCACATCGGGGAAGTCATTGGTCTGTGATTACACAGGAGCTGCCGGCAGCCTCTCTGGACTTGTCTCCATTAAGGACATTGGGGACGTCATTGTTTGGTGATTACACAGGAGCTGCCGGCAGCATCTCCGGACTTGTCTCCATTGAGCATATCGATGACGGCATTGGTCAGTGATCACAGGAGCTGCCAGCAGCATCTCCGGACTTGTCTCCATTGGGTATATCGATGACGTCATTGGTCAGTGATCACACAGGAGCTGACAGCAGTGGATCCTGATGATTTGTACATTCAGCAGAGTCGACCATTGATAGCAGCCGAAGTTTGATGTGCCGGGAATTCTGCATGAGGCTCCAGACTTGTGAGAATGTTGCATCCATGTTTCCACCATTTGTAGGTCAGTATCACCTCCATCTGGTGATCTCCATCATTTACTCCTTCTTCTTGGTGTAATTTCAAAGTTGAAAAGGGTTTGTGTACTTCCAGCTTTTGAGTCAGGTTCATGTTTGGGCAGTGTTAGGGACGGCCGCAGGACAAGGGGTCCAGCAACAATCAGCAGACACTCACAAGGATTAGATAATATAATATGAATATTTACTAACCAGTCTATAAAACAAAGGAAAGGATGCAAGGTAAACAATGTATAAGTAACAAGTACGATGGCAACAGTTACTCTCCATAGTACCGACTAAGGGTATATGCAGGTACACTTCATCAGAATTAACAGTTAGACCAGTCCAATACAGGGCTCCCATAAGTCCTTAGAGATAGAAATGCCATCTTGAAGCTCTTGGGAATGCTGATCTCTCCAATACAGGGCTCCCATAAGTCCTTAGAGATAGAAACTCTGTCTTGACGCTCTTAGGGAATGACGAGCTCTCCAACTTAGGGCTTCCCTAAGTACTTAGAGATAAGGCCTCACATGCACTAACTGCATGTACTTGGTTGTCCTCATTGAGTCGGCTCATGTCAAGCAAAACAACTAGTGACGAGCAAGTGTACTCGTTACTCGAGATTTCCAAGCATGCTCGGGTGTTTCCTGAGTATCTTGGGCTTGCTCGTAGATTATGTTTGTGTCCCTGCAGCTGCATGAATTGTGGCTGTTAGACAACCTGAACACATGTAGGGATTACCTGTTTGTTAGGGAATCCCCACGTGTATTCAGACTGTCTAGCAGCCACACATCATGCAGCTGCGGGGACACAAACATAATCTACGAGCAAGCCCAAGATACTCGGAGAACACCCGAGCATACTCGGAAATCTCGAGTAAGGAGCACACGCGCTCATCACTAAAAACAACGAGTCCCTGTGTCACCAGGAACAGATCCAGAGCCTCTTCGCCCTATCTAGACTTTTTCCAGGTATCCGCAGCTTCACCTCCACCCAGATTCTCCTTCGACTCCTCCCAACCGCTAAACCCCCCCCATGCTCCAACTCCAACTCTCGCCGCTGCTCTCTACTGGCCAGATCATATATTACATCACAAATCTCCAAACTGTGATTGACCCTTAAAGCAGAACAATTTTTAGGTCACTATTCAGGGTCACTCTCTTAAGAGCAGAGCTATTTTTAGGGATTAATATTTTATAGTCATGTTTATTATTTTAGGGACTTTTTTAAGATAAAAGTAAATCTTTAAGTTTGGGTTTACTCTTTTAGGGTCAGTTTCATTCTTTTACGTTTGGGGCCACCCTGTTAGGGTCAGGGTCACTCTTCTTCTATGGTTAGAATTATTATTTTAGGGCCAAGATCAATCTTTTAAGGTCTGGGTTATTCTTTTAGCGCTAGTTTCACTATTTTAGGTTCAGGTTCTCTCATTGAAATACCGGGGTTACTCTGTCAGTCAGTGTGGCGTCTCTCCTGCTCCTCATCGTCTTCTCGATGGATAAACAGGCCCTTTTCCTCCTCCTTCTCTTGGTAGCAAAGTAAAGCCGCCACATTTCCTGTTTTCCTTCGTCTCCTGGCTGCTACTGGTCCTGCATCGCTCCCCAATTTTCAGAATTAATCTTTTCTTCTCTGTTTCCAGCAATAAGTTAAACAAAACCAAATGTTTCCCCTCCTAGAGGAGTGAAGACAAGTGACGGGAAAATAAACCTCATGTAAAAAGTGTGAGATCTGCTTCGGCCCACGGGTTGCCGAGAAGTTCTGAGAGCTGGAATATTAGGATGTGTGTGGAGGGGGTTACATAGCATGTGCCCCCAGGAGACTTTGAGAAGACCTTGGTGACCAGACTCCTCCATACATGAGAAGTTCTGTTCATGCTCCATAATCAGCTGCCCCTTAGTGTAACAGGGGAGCAGTGAGGAGATCGAGTTGTGCGGAACAGTCTGACTATTGTAAGGTTTCCTGAACAGGGTCTCCAGTAAAACATTTTTCTCTGTTTTACAGGTCACTTCAGGATTTCTTATTTCACAAAATTGTAGCTAATTAAAAGTGCAACTACACACCACAAACCAAACATCCGGCATCTGCCATCTCTTCCTCTATAGGCATTATGGACTCGCTGCTTCTAAGCACCTGAAAGCCAAAACCTGTTCTACAACCAACGTGGAGACAGTGGTCCCTGACCGAAGTCACTGGCAAGTCACTTCCACTGTCATCTCCTGTACCACAACCTGGTGTATAGCATAGCATCTCCTGTACCACAGCCTGGTGTATAGCGTAGCATCTTCTGTAACTACAAAGCACTGAGCTTCCTAGTAATGTAGCCACCAAGTTTTGAACCTTCTAGTAACCACAAAGCTCTGAGCCTCCTGGTTGTGTAACCATAAAGTTGTGAGTCTTCTAGTAGTTTAACCATAAAGTTGTGAGCCTTCTAGCAGTGTAACCATAAAGCTGTGAGCCTTGTTGTAGTATAACCGCCAAGTTCTGACACTTCTAGTAGTGTATCCACAAGCTCTCAGCCTTCTAGTAGTGTTACCGTCAAGCTCTGAGCCTTCCAGTAGTGTAACCACCAAGCTCTCAGTCTTCTAATAGTAGCCACAAAGCTCTAAGCTTCCTATTACTGCAACTGCCAAACTCTGAGCTTCCTAGTAGTGTAATCACCAAGTTCTAAGCCCTCTAGTAGTGTACCCACCAAGCGCTCAGTCTTCTAATAGTAGCCACAAAGCTCTGAGCTTCCTATTACTGCAACTGCCAAACTCTGAGCCTTCTACTAGTAACGAGAAAGCTCTGAGCTTCCTAGTAGTGTAATCACCAAGTTCTAAGACTTCTAATAGTGAAACCGCCAAGCTCTGAGCTTCGTAATATTGTAACCACCAAATTCTAGATAGATGAAGGGATTAATGTGGATATGGTCCGCGCTGCAGATATATAGAAAATCCAAAGACTAACTATATTTCTTTGGGTTTCTTCATCAGGAAATACCTGTGTGAGGTTTTTTGTGTGGTATTTCCTGATGAAGAAGTCATTAAGACTTTGAAAAGCGTTCAATAAACCACCATTCTTTATATGAAACATCTTTGGATTTACTATATATCTGCAGCACGGACCGTATCCACAATAACCCCTTAATCTATCTATAGTACAGTCAATATCTGACCCGTGGATCCGCTGCAGCGGATATTTGTACACGCTACAACAATAGCTTCATCTGGTGAGTATAATCCATTTGTTATCTGACTGTACATCGGATAAGACCCTATTTGTGCTGATCTCTCCAAACAGTTTCTTCGGTGAATCACGAAATTCTGAGATGTCTAGTAGTGTAATCGACAAACTCTGAGCCTCCTAATAGTGTAACTGCCAAATTCTGAGCCCTCTAGTAGTGTAATCACAAAGCTCTGAGCCCCCTAGTAGTGTAATCACAAAGCTCTGAGCCCCCTAGTAGTGTATTCAGAAAATCCTGTGTACTGCCGGCGTCTCTGCCTTCTGCCCCTCTCCTCCAGCAGAGATGCCAGCATACTCACCACTGGAGCCCCCATCCTTCTCTGTCTCCTCCTTCCGGGTCTGCAGACATCCGGGATGTGGACACTGCGATCAGGTCCCGGAGCCCTGAGCTTAGGACACGCACGCACACATACGCACCAGCCAGTGCTTTTCTGTTCTTCAGCTGGTCCAGTCCGCACCTGCTAGTGCTCTTCTGTTCTTCAGCTGGTCCTATCTGCACCTGCCAGTGCACATCTTTACAACAGCCGGTCCAGTCTGAATCCGTGGTTCCCGTGTTCCTACAGTGCCTACATCTATTATCCCTTTCTTCTAGCCATCCTGGCTACCCATATATACAGTAGAGGTTAGCTGCCATCTTCCCGAGGTCAGTCTTGGAGCAGCATCTGGTCCCCCCTCCTTAGTCCCTCATGGGATCACGGTATTGTCAGCCGCTGTGTATCCGAGGTCAGATTTCGTGAGGCACTTTGTGGTGAAATATGTGTATATATATCTATATGTGTAGTGGCATATGTCTAGGGTTATATGTGTGTCTAGTGATAATGTAACATCTGTCCTGAAGGCAAGTCGCACCTAGGTGTTAACAGGTACTTCCTTGGGATTAGTAGACATTGTGTCTCCCTATCTCACCAGGAGGTCTAGCTAGAGCCAAGAAGAAAAGTAACATTGTGCACCTCCTAGGACTTGGAGGGGAGATGCTAAATGCGGCCTGAGGTGATCTATTCTTGAGAACCTTTTCACAAGTGTCTCAAAAGAGAAAATAATATATTCATTAGTAGAGCGGCCGTGGCCAATCAAGCAGCCCGCAATTATGATATTAACCTGAGGGGCCGATCTAGAAACCTGACCTCAGACCAAAGTTATAAATTTAGGCTGCAGACAGAGAATTGTGTTCACATGTGAGGGCAGCCTGAGAAGCTGATGTGTTCCACCAACTCCATTCACCCCCCCTCAGAGAGCAGAAAGCAACTACCAGTTAGATGATTTCTGTAAGTTTTTCTCCTGTTTATTTTGATACTGTTTTGCATAAGTTGTATGTCTTTTTATTATCATATTTTTATACCTTTTTCTTTTTGTAAGCATTGAACCTTTTGTTATTAAAGTATAAAACTTTAACAAGTTGAACCTTGAATGTTCTAAAAGACTCCATAGCCTAAGGTGTGTGAGCCTTATGAGTGATAGACATATTTTTATTAATATTATTATTATTTCTGGGACTCATCGCCCGTGTGTTCGATGAGTGGTGGCAGTGTGTATGAGCGGGTGTGTGGCCTGGGTCAGTGTGTGATTTATGCTCCCATTACAGCATAGGACAGAGGCTGAATGCTGGACTGAGAGTGGGGAGATAGATTAACCCTTGCAGGCACAACCCCAAGTCACGTGTGAGAGCAGGCACGTGACGAATAAGTGACACCACGGAGTAGGGATCTGTGACACACCTTGTTACACCCCTCCGGGCTTTCTTTGGTTCATGGCACAGTAGTTCCACCACCCTGCCTGTTACATATGGTACAGGCCATAGAATCTACTGGCTCCCAGGCCTCCCCTTTCTCAGACCTGTACTGTCATGCACAGTGTAGGAGAGACTAAGTGCAACATAAAGGAATAAGGGGTAAGGGGGCCTAACATTAGGGAAGCGGGGAGTGGAGACCACTAGGCAGATCTAATGTCACCCTGTCTGCCCTAAGAGACCCTAAATAGGTTCAGCACCTATCACCAAGCAGGATACCTAATCCCAGTCAGACCCTAGCGGTAAGCCCTGCTTAGGGAAGAAAGACGTGATGAAAGGTTGAACCCCACTAACACTAAAGACAACAAGGATACACAAAACAAGGGAACACCTAGCTTGAGTAAACTCAGAGAGAAACACCAACATCTTCCAAACTCCAAAGAAGACGCTAGCCATCTGCTGCAGCTCCAAGCCCCAACAGGGAAGTGCAAATAGAAAATATCACCCGCAATTCCCAATAGCAAGTTGGGAGTTATAAATAACCGGATCCAGGTGTGACCATTAGAGCTGAGGAAGGTGGCCACTGGGTCCTAGCATCAAAAGGACAAGGCAGAAGTCGGCAAAGCAAACTGCTGAGACCTTCTGCAGCTTGATGCAGTGCAATGGTCTGCAGCCTCTGACACATCCGTGACATCTACCTAGAGATCTCCCACCAGAAAGATCAGCAGGATAAAATGCTCTCCTGCCTACGGACTGTAACCACTCTTCTGGATGCACTGACAACTCCGGCGACACTCCCACCTATTAAAGCTATTGGAGCGCCCCCAGACGCAGGGCCGCGGGGTACTCGGTACCGGGCTTCTCTGTCTGGGGTTGTCACGGTGGCTAGACCCGGTCCGTGACCCTGCTAAGGGGCGTCCAATGAAAGGTGTAGGTGCGTGGGGCGATGAAATAACGAGGACACAGGGTTGCAGTCTCTTTACCTCTTTACTGAAGGCTTCGAGGTCCCCAATCCAGAGCACTGTTAACAGGGCTGGTTGAGACCGGCCGGTCCGAAGGCACATCCGGAGTTCCCTTTTGCAGGTGGGAATCAGTATCTACCTTCTAGCGCCTGTGTGTTGTAGTCCCTCCCTGCTGAGCACCACGGGATAGTCCTCACAACTGCTGTGTCTGTTTCTGATGTTCTTCTCTCCGTCCCCCAGGTGATATGGCTAGGACGCACCCATATGACGGGGTAGGCCTGGAGTTCTTCCGGGACCCTAGAGTCGCCCCTCTCCCACAACTGCCTCCGTTGTCTGCTTAGGTGTTTTAGGTGAGACAGCCAACCTATAATTAGCTGTCCTGCCGTTGGTTTGAAGTAATGCTTAAAGTCTCTTACTTTCTCGGCGTTCCAGCCGCCGGCTTCGCGCCTCAGAAGGATGTTGCTGATCTGTTGGCACTACTCCTTCTGGTTCTATCGCCTCTTTGCTGTATTCCCGTTTCTCACTCTTCACAATAAACTCTGCTTCTTGTCCTTTCTTAGGAGTCTGCCGCTGTAAGGCTCAGGCACGGCTCCTGTTCTAGGGCTGTTCTAGGGCTCTGCCAGGATCCCACCCCTGGCAGATCCTCTCTCGAGCTCTTCCCAGCTACTTTCTCCCTAACTTCCTGTCCAACCCCCAGTTTTACCAAAGCATGAGGCGTGGCCTAGTAGATAGAACCACCCCCCCTGGTGGCCGTAGTGTGAAGTGTAGTGTGTGTGTGATACCTGGTCAGGTGAACTCCTTTAGTGCCATCAGACGTACCATCACTCCCCTTAGTGGCAGAGCAACAGTACTGCAACGACCAGGATTCTGGGGCGCTGCACTATGATCACCTCTAACATGACCCAACAGCCTGCCACCTATGTGCCCGGTTCCAGACCCCATTTGTCTAAGCCTCCACGCCATGAGGGAGACCTTGCCCTATGTTGGGGTTTATTAATCAGTGCACCTCGAACTCATGGCTCATCAGTTCATATCTGACTGGGTCAAAGTAGCTTTCACCATGTTCCATTTCTCTGGTGAGGTTTTGGCTTGGCTCAATCCCCTATTGGAGAGAGGGCATCTCCTTGTATCGAATCTCCAATCCTTCCTAGAAGCCTTCAGGAAGGTTATCTTTGAGCCCGGACATGCGGCCTCAGCGACCTCTACTCCATCTGTGTCAGGGAAACCACACAGTGGGCCAGTGCACTGTACATTTACGCACACTTGTCTGAACTCGCCTGGAATAGCAAAGCTCTGGTGCCCTCCTTCTGGGAGGGTCTGTCTTGGCCGATTACAACATACTTCCTCACTGGATTACTCTGGCTACACGCATTGACATCAGGTTCCAGGAGCACTCCAGGGAGGTGACCTGTGAGGTAAGACTCTTAGGCCTGGCACCTACCTTCCACGGGCCGGTCTTATAGCAAGCCTCAGTCTAGGCATCCTCTCCAGAGCCTACGCAAGTGGACCTGGTGACGATGGCCAAGCTTCACCAGGAGGCCCGTTGTACCGAGTGTAAGTGCTTCTATTGTGGAAGTTACTCCTCTCCATCACTGTCTCTGATGGCGACATTTGTTTTGTTGAATAACCCTATGTGGACTCGGGTTCCTCAGATAATTTCATCCAACAGGCCCTCGAGGAGCGACATATGATCACGGTCCAATGCCTACCGAATCAGTTAGTGGTTTCATCGGTGGATGGAAGACCCCACTTCAAGGCCATCATTTCCAGTACCGAATCAGTGGAACTTCAGGTAGGAATGCTGCACTTATAAAATATTCCTCTTTATGTGCTGTTCGGTCTATCTCACCCTCTGCTTCTAAGACTGCCATGGCTGCAAAACCATGAGTCAGTCTTGGACTGGAAGTTGGGAGAAGTACTCTGCTGGGGTCACGAGAGTTGCCTTGCTCCCATTCGTCCTACCCAATCTCTGACTTCCCCCGCTAATTTGCCTGCAGCATATTGGACGCATCTTGACATCTTTGACAAAAAAGGGGCTGAGACTTTGCAACCTCATAGGCCGTATGACTGTCCGATTGAACTTCTGTCTGGCGCCTTCCCTCCACGAGGCCAAATCTAACCCCTATCACAGGCTGAGTCTTGTGCCATGACCGAATATTTAGAAGAGAACCTTGCCAGAAGATTTATCCAGTGGGAGCAGGGCTCTTCTTTGTGAAGGACTGTTCTCTGCAACCCTGCATTGACAATAGGGGTCTCAACCAAATCACGGTTAAGAATACGTATCCTTTGCCTTTCATCTCCAAGGTTCCAGAGTCTTCGCGAAACTCTACCTATGAGGGGAATTATTCGAATTCGCCAGGGAGACAAATGGAAGATGGCCTTTAACGCCCATGATGGCTATTGCGAGTTTCACATTATGCCATTTGGGCTCTGTAATGCTGCAGCCCTCTTCCAAGAACTGGTTAACGACATCTTCCGGTACCTCTTCTACACGTGTGGGAGTGTACCTAGATTACATCTTGGTTTTCTCTGTTGGTGATCTGCCAACACTGAGCAGAACTGTTTGCCAGGTTCTGCTGAAGTTAAGAACGAATCCTCTGTACACCAAGTATTAAAAATGCATTGAGCAGACCTTCCTTCCTTTCTTGGGTACATAATTTCCAAGGCTGGCCTGAAGATGGATCCCAACAAGGTATCCGCCGTCCTGAAGTAGCCCTGTCCTGACGGTCTTAAGACCATTCAGTGGTTTCTCGGGTTTGCGAATCAGCATCGCCAATTCATTCTACATTTCTTCACTTGGACTTCTCTTATTTCTGTCTAGACCCGCAAGGGGGCCAATCCTAGGAAATGGGCTCCAGAAGCAGAAAATGTCTTGCCTATCTGCAATCCGTACAGCGACTTAACTCTCAACAAGCCAGGTGGTCTTTGTTCTTCACTCTAGGGGAGTCAGCTGCCATCTTCCCGAGGTCAGTCCTCGAGTAGCACCTGGTGCCTACTTGATGCTGTGCAGCCATGTAACCTTTGTCCTGACTTCAGGACTGTAACTGGTACACTTTGCTTGTCAGCCTTACCTTGTGTAAGAACACTGCCTTTCTCTCCTTGGTAGGTATATTTGAGGTCAATGGCTGCACACAAGTCCTGACCAGCTCATACGTTTATACATCCATTTCCTGGTGACCATATTGAATGACTTAACTTTCTGGTATTGGTCTCCTGCTGTTAGACCACACCATAAATTTCTTCATGAGTGATAAGTAGCATGCAGCACATTCTACTGGAATACCAGCTATGTTCAAAAGTAACTACACCCTCACACTTATTGACTGAATTCAATCTGTGCTCCTCTGACACCCCCAGATCATTGCCCTTTATAATTCCCCATGAGGATTGAGGAATGAACGGTGGCTTATAACCCGGTGACTTCTCCACATTACTGTACTGTATATGGGGGACACGATGAACATAGAGCAGGAAGCCGTCACTCACATGAGACCATAGTGATTGTTATAGCCGCTCCTCAGACCGCAAACATTCCCAGAGGGATCACACACGCTTCACAGAAGTCGGCCTGGGACTCCCATGATGAACTCCAGATGATTCAAGTCTGATGATCAGAGACATGCCTGCAAAAAAACCACAGAGCTCCACCATAAAATAATCCTAACACCACTCACCCTCATAATGAAGCCTCACCATAAAGTAAGCCTACATTAATAACCATTATACTCATCTTCAGGACCAAATCATAAGTTCACTAACACCATAGCCATAATATAAGAACTGACTATGACACTGATAACAATCATGGCAGCAGGAGGACTCCATATACATTAGGTGGTTTTGGTCCCTTTTAAATCAGGTTTTCTAATGTACGAGGGGCGATCCAAAAGTAATGATAATCGGTTATTTCTATTGCACACAGAAATTAAAATAAAATGTTTTCTTCTCTCTTAGGTACCCACTAGTCCAGGAAAAAAAATCACTTAAATAGACCACGATTCCCGGGAGCTACATTCATTTGAATATGAACTGCCGAGGAGTGAACATCAAAATGGAAAAAAACGAGCTCAGAGCTGTCATCAAATACCTCTGCTTGAAAAAAATGACTACCAAAGACATACACAGCAACTTGGTGGAAACATTGGGGGACTCTTCCCCTCCATATTCCACAGTTGCACGCTGGGCCAAGGAATTTAAGCTGGGAAGAACATCGACGGAAGATGAACATTGTGAAGGACGCCCATCCACGTCCCTCAATGAAGAAAACGTGAAAAAAGTTGAAGAAGTTGTATTGGCAGATCGAAGAGTGACTATCAGGCATGTAGCAGAGGTCACAGGGATCTCATATGGCAGTATTCAAAGAATCCTTGCAAAAGAATTGCATATGAGAAAGGTCTCCACGCGTTGGGTGCCAAAAATGTTAACCGACGAGCAAAAGAAGAAACGAGTTGACATTTCAATAGCAAATCTCGAAAAGTTCCAAGCAGACAAGGAAAATTTTTTGTCACGTTTTTTGACCATGGACAAGACCTGGATCCACTACTTTGATCCCGAAACTAAACAACAATCGATGACATGGAAACGAGCCGACGAACCAACGCCGAAGAAATTCAAAGTGTCAAGCTCAGCAGGGAAGGTTATGGCGTCTATTTTTTGGGACGCTGAAGGAATTATTATGGTGCACTATTTGGAGAAGGGAGCCACTATTACGGGCTCCTACTATGCAGAACAAATAAGAAGATTGCGGGAGGCTATCAAGGAGAAAAGGCGCGGCAAACTGTGGGCTGGAGTGCTGTTTCACCAAGATAACGCGCCGGCTGACAAAGCTGCAGTTGCCATGGCTACCATTCAAGAAGCGGGCTTTGAACTGGTGGAAATCCACCCCTATTTATTAATAATACTTATCTTTATTAAATCTCAATAAAAACCTTAATATATAAATAGATTAACATAACACCTTTTTTTTTTCTTTTTTTTTTTTTCTTTCTGTGGTGCTGGTGTTATGTTAATCTATTTATATATTAAGGTTTTTATTGAGATTTAATAAAGATAAGTATTTTTAATAAATAGGGGTGGATTTCTGTGAGAAAAATACGAATAATCCCTCTGATTCAATTACGTGTAAGCTACACTCAAGTGCTTTGAACTGGTGGAACACCCCCCTATTCACCAGATCTAGCCCCCAGTGACTTCTTTCTCTTTCCTCGGCTCAAGGAACACCTCCGGGGCAAGAAATTTGACGACAATAGCGACGTGATAACCGCTGTTGGGGATTTTTTTGAGGGTCAAGATCAAGAATTTTTTTTCGAAGGGAATTCTAAGTTTAGAAAAGAGATGGACTAAATGTATAGACTTGTTAGGAGACTATGTAGAAAAATAATTTATTTTTTTTTACTATATTCATTGTGTTTAGTATTGATCATCATTACTTTTGGATCACCCCTCGTATATTGGGGCTTTATCATCAATGTTGAGGCCTAAACATAATAAATACAGTCCTCAGCGCTTCGGCCTAACAATAGTGGCAACTCCACAAACCTTCATCATAACACTAGGACATGCTTACCAACTCTCCATGCTTGTCCAGGAGACTCCCTCATATAAGGTAGACCCTCTCAAATTGCCATGGTTAGAAAGCAGGTTGAAAAAACTATTCTGGAGTAGGGAGCAATCATCTCTCTGCTCCACCACTTACGATGGTCCAAAGGTTTTACATGTCCCTTAAGGAAGTTCTTAAAAGGTGGCAAGTATGCACTAAGTCTGCTAATCCAAACTCAACTATGATCTCACTCTTAATGCTGAAGTAAAACCGTGACCCTCCCAACTGTGATCCACCCAACCGTGATCCACCTAACCGTGACCCTCCCAACCGTGATCTACCCAACCATGGCCCTCCCAACCGTGATCCACCTAACCGTGACCCTCCCAACCATGATCCACCCAACCATGGCCTTCCCAACCGTAATCCACCCAACCATGATCCACCTAACCGTGTCCCTCACAACCGTGATCCACCCAACTGTGGACTTCCCACCATAGTCCACCCAACCGTGACCCTCACAACCGTAGAAGTTGTACTTGTAACCATGGTTGTCCTAACTGTGGCACTCTTAATGGTGGTGCCCATAACCATGACCCTATCAGACGTGACTTTTATCTCTATTGCTTTACTAAACATGAATTCACATTCAGAGCTTTCTTTTCTCTTTGCTCCTCACTACTTTATGGCTTGCTTTCACATACTTTTCGGTAGCTTGTATCTCCTCATTTTGTGGTATCGGCATTTCTGCATCCAATGTATTTTTATAATTTTTTACCCTGTTTATTTTAATATGGTTGCGTCCTGATTTTATTGCAATGGATTTTACATTTCTTCCTTTTTGTTGGTGTCAGAGTTGAATTGGGTGCTAGCATGGTTCGTTTGGGGTCGCTCGCATCTATTTTCTTACATATTGTACGGCAGCAGCGTTTCCGCCAGTGAATTAGTGAGACAGTGACCCAGGCTAGTTAAATAAAACGTCCTTTACTGTCCAAATACTGCACACAGGACATCGCTCACCTCCAGATCAAAGCCAGGAATACAGAAATAAAGTCCAATGTCGCTGACGTAAGGCTCTCGGGTGCAATCATGGTTGCCCACATCACTGGCTCTTTTCTGTGTTATCCTCACACAGCCAGGTATACGTCCACAGCGTCTTCAGCTCTGCTACAGGTGAAAGCCAAATACAACACTGACACAACCAAACCATTACTGCAGGTTTAAATGAAAAAAATGAAGACTCGGACTGGCGGGAGAGATCCATCCCACTACCATCCTACAGATCTCTCCAAAAATAAAAGCCCAAGACAGGTTTTCCAAAAATGACTTGGTCAAATAACTTGTCCCAGTCCACACTTACTTTTATTTTGCATAGTAACCATAGACATGGCTTTAATAACAATGTGCTCCAGCAGTTCAGTATGCTTCTTATTTATTTATTATGCTTTGCTTATATGGCGCCATCATATTCCGCAGCGCTTTACATACAGCATCATCACTGTCCCTATTGGGGATCATAATCTAAATTCCCTATCAGTATGTCTTTGGAGAGTGGGAGGAAACCCACGCAAACAAATGGAGAACACACAAACGCCTTGCAGATGTTGTCCTTGGTGGGATTTGAACCCAGGACCCCAGCGCTGCAGTGCTAACCACTGAGCCACTGTACTGCCTAAAGCTCCTGAGAACATGCTAGCAGATACATAACGGCCCTCGCGTATGGTTTTCCTCACTCTCACATAAACTGCTCTGCGTAATTTGAAATCCATTGTGCATAGAAGGCGAAAGGAATCCTCATCATGACGACGTTACAGCACCTGGATCTCCCATGCCCATGGCCATCATTACCAACTGATCATTACCTGTGGTCTCCAGAGTTGAGGGTGACAGGAGCCATGAGGACTTCACATGGACTGTGAACAGAAGGCATCAGCTGGGAATGGGTGTGGGCTGCTGGTACAAGCCTATTGTACCAAGATGACTGACATGACGCCTTGGCCATGTGGACCATGAGCTCTTCACCATTATCTTAGGAGTCATAATGAGCATAAAAGCATTGTACAAGGTCAGTATTCTCTGAATTTGTGCCTCAGCTGCTGCCAATAATGGAATAGGATGTACTAACTCCTTACAAGGCGGCAAAGCCTTGATAAAACAGAAGGCTTGTAGTCCCCGTGGACGTCACGTTTCCTGTACTAACACATGGGACATCAGGTCTATTTTATGCACTGTAGAGAGTCACCCCATATTACATCCCTGTCAGGTCCTCACAATGAACCCTCAGCCCCGATGCACCTTACTGGAATCTGAGGTTGATTTCTGGGGTCTTCTCTACATAGAGTACATCGATCTTGGGAACAGGTGATTGTGGGTAATATCTAGGTGTGGAGACCACTCAGATCAGGAGGGGTCATGTGAGGCTTTGACTGGGCTGTGGCCTTGTTTTCGACCACGATCTATAATCTACATGAGGTTCGAATTATCCAGTAGATTAGATCCATAATGTGGATGGCGCTGAGCCAAGACAGCAGATGAGGCCACACATGTCCTGAATCAAATTCTTAATTCTACTGTTTGTAGCTGTTCCAAAAAATGTGCCGACTCAGAAGAGCAAAAAGTGTCTGATAGCAAGAACCAGGAGACAAGAGGACGGGGCGACTGGTGCCCTAGGATCATCCAGTAATTAGCTGCAGAACTGGAAAACGAATTCGCAAAACATTCTCTGAACGTTCTCTAAAAGGCTGCTGAATGACCACTGTGGCAGAGCGTGACAAGGCTGGCTTTCACAGAAGATGACGAGATTGGCTGTGGCACAGGGTGATAATGCTACCTGTTGCAGGATGGAGAGGCTGGTTGTGGCACAGAGGGGTGATGCTGGCTGTGACAAAGGATCAGGGGCTGCCTGTGGCAATGGATGATGAAGCTGGCTGTGGCAGAAGATGAAGAGGCTGGCTGTGGCAGAAGATGAAGAGGCCGGCTGTGGCAGAGGATAAGGCTGGCGGTGACAGAGGATGATGAGACTGGCTATGGCAGAAGGTGATGAGGCTAGCTGTGGCAGTGGATGTCGTGGCTAGCTGTGACAGAGGGTGATGAGGCTGGCGGTGGCAATGGATGTCGTGGCTGGCTGTGGCAGAAGGTGATGAGGCTGGCTGTGGCAGAGGATAAGGCTGGCGGTGACAGAGGATGATGAGACTGGCTATGGCAGAAGGTGATGAGGCTAGCTGTGGCAGTGGATGTCGTGGCTAGCTGTGACAGAGGGTGATGAGGCTGGCGGTGGCAATGGATGTCGTGGCTGGCTGTGGCAGAAGGCGATGAGGCTGGCTGTGGCAGTGGATGTCAAGGCTGGCTGTGATGGGATGATGAGGCTGGCTGTGGCAAAGGGTGATGAGGCTGACGGTGCAGAAGATGACGAGACTGGCTGTGGCAGAGAATGATGAGGCTGACTGACAGAAGATGAAGAGGCTGGCTGTGGCAAAAGGTGACGAGGCTGGTTGTGGCTGAAGACAAAGAGACTGGCTGTGGCAGAGGATGATGAGACTGGCTGTAGCAGAATAATCAGATCTGTTCTCTCCCCTTGGAGTCTCAGGTGATTGTATGTGGCTCATGTCAGGATTGGACTGACTGCTCTCCATACATGAGAAGGTCCAGTGACGACCTAACAGGCCTCGCTCTGGACTTGTCTTCAGCCTAGGGAACAGACTGGACCTCGAGCTCTTCCAGGTCATCTCCATTGTGTGGACAGAAGTTTCATGCTATATGAATGGTGTAAATGGCGCAGATTGTGTGAAATGAAGGTAACTTTCTGCTGTCCAATGGCCACCAGGTCCCTTTGTGCGGATTTCCCAGCACATACGGCTTCTATCGGAGGACTGTGACACCTCCATACATGACCCTGGTGGGTCCTCTGCTGTGAAGGATACGGAGCTGAGGAGAAGGAATGTGTCTGATTATTTATGATCTGCAGCTCCTGGCTCTGGAGACTCCTCAGTAAATAGCCCGGGGCCTGCACTGACCTGAGCCATTCCAGCCTGAGCGCCATAACTCCGGCCTTTCATCTGTTGGAACAGATGTTACTGTGATTTATCCCTGACCCCTGTAATGGTGCTGGGTGCAGAGTCTGGGGGATGGGAACCAAGCTGAGATATTCCCCCATTATACACAAGCTGCGTCTGCTCCATGTCCAGAGCAGGGAGTCCATCAGGCCTCAGTGTCCATGTGGGGGAAACACGACCTGTACTGTAGTGGGATCTGGTGGGATCACACCGCTAATAATGATCATTTTATGTCTACAACACCAATATATACCTGGCAATTTACAAATAAGCAGGGACAAGTACAAAGAATGAAGACATAACCGAGTAACACATAGTTCACCAGTTACAGGAGACGTGAGGGTCCTGCTCGTAGGTACACTTCACCTGGGAGAGACAGAATCTAAAGATAAACAGAAAATCACATTGTAGGATTGTTACATAATTAGCATTTTATTGCATGAAATAAGTATTTGATCACCGACCAACTAGTAAGAATTCTGACTCCCACAAACCTGCAAGTTTTTTTTATGTAAGAAGCCTCCTACTCTGCACTCATTACCTGTATTAACTGTACCTGTTTGGCCTTGTTACCTGTATAAAAGACACCTGTGCACACACTCAATCACACTCCAACCTCTCCACCATGGCCAAGACCAAAGAGCTGTCTAAGGACTCCAGGGACAAAATTGTAGACCTGCACAAGGCTGGGATGAGCTACAGGACAATAGGCAAGCAGCTGGGTGAGAAAGCAACAACTATTGGCACAATTACTAAAAATGGAGGAAACTTAAGATAACTGTCAAGCTTCCTCGGTCTGAGGATATATGCGAGATCTCGCCTCGCGGGGGAAAGATGATTCTGAGAAAGGTCAGGAATCAGTCCAGAACTACATGGGAGGACCTGGTCAATGACCTGAAGAGATCTGGGACACAGTCTCAAACATTACCGTTAGTAAGACACTACGCCGTCATGGATTACAATCCTGCAGGGAACACAAGGTGCTCACCCAGCACATGTCCAGGTCCGTTTGAAGATCTGTGTATTGGGAGCTGGGGAGAGCGCCTCCCTTAATATTGGTCACGTTCAGGTACGGACTGGGGCTGAAATTCGGCCCTGGCATTTGAAATCACACAGGCCCATGTTGTCCTTGTCCCTGAGCCCCAGATGGGATATATTGCTACTAATATTACCCCCTGGATGGAGGAAAACAAGATTTATTACAAGACCAATATTTCTAATGATACCCGTGGCCTGCTGGGGTAAGTTACGGAGTCAGCGACTTAGTGCTTCGCCACAAATCTTAACAGTATCGGGGTCTTGAGAGCACTGATTCTGCTAACAGCGTAGCAGACAAGGTAGCCCATGACCAGACCGGCCCTTCTGGCATTTGCCAGAATCGCTAGATGGCCAGTCCGGCCCTGGTCACGTTACTTCTGTGTATTGGGATCTGGTGAGAGCGTGTAAGGCAGCCAGGGTGGTAGTCTTGGCAAGGAGCTGTAGTGTTCCCACACCCTGGTGCCTCACAGATGAAACACAATGTCCCTTCTGTGATGTGTGCAACGTATGCAGCAGAACACTCACATTAATTGCCCGAGTCCCTTCTGCTCCTGTCATCCCATCTTCAGCTCCATGGGCCTCACAAACAGCTCTGAAGACAATGCCCATTCTTAACAAGTTAACTTTACTTAGCAGTAGGGTTTTCAGTACAAATGCGGCACAGTGTATACAAGAGTGACATTTCTAAGGCTTTCCCTGCCTTCCCTGTAACCTCTGTTCTTCCTGGCAATCTCTGCCTAGCTTCTGGCAATCCTTGCCTCTTTCCAGCAATCGCTGCTCTTTCCAGACAATCTCTGTCCAGTCCGTGCCTGTCATGCTCGTGCCCAGACTGGTTGGCGCGGGCGTGCGGGGGTGTGGCCCCACTGGACCACAGACCAGACTACCCTGGAAGGGGCATAGCTAAGTAGCTTCCTTGGTGTTCACTGGAACCCCTGATGGTGAGGTCAGACTTGTGCAATAGGAAGCTTCCAGGTACCACTCCAGGGTGGTGTCTGGCTGTGGCTGCTGATCCCACCGGGGAACGGAACATAGACAGGCAAGCGGGCACGGCTGGCACTCTGGCAGACAGGTGGGCACAGCTGGGACACAGGCAGGCAGACGGTACAACAGAGACACAGGCAGGCGGGCACGGCTGGCTCTCTGGCAGGCAGGTACGGGTGGCTCTCTGGCAGGACAGGCGGACAAGGCTGGTACACTGGAAGAACCGGTAGGGACCGGTCTGCAGGCAGGTATGTAAAACAGGTAAGAACCTGTCCAGACAGGAGGACTTAAGAATAGGTAGAGAAAGACCACAAGAGCGGATGCAGAGCGAAATCACAGGAGCTAAAGCCAAGAACAGAGATGCAGGAGGCGGAGCCAGGAGGAGGAGGCGGAGCCAAACACAGAAATGCAGGAGGCGGAGCCAATATCAGGAGGCAGGTCCAAGTGCGGAAACGCAGGAGACGGAGCCAAGAGCAGGAGGTGGAGCCAAGTGCGGAAACGCAGGAGGTGGAGCCAAGAGCAGGAGGCGGAGCCAAGTGCGGACATGCAGGAGGCGGAGCCAAGATACGGAGGCAGAGCCAAGTGCAGAGATGCAGGAGGCGGAGCAGGGAAGAACCGCAAGAAGTGGAGCAAGGTAGAACCACAAGGAGCGGAGCCACAGAGCAAAGCCACAGAGTGCAGAGCTGAGAGCAGAGTAAAGTCAGAGTGTAGAGCTGAGTGCAAAACCACAGAGTGCAGAGCAAGGTCACAGAAAGCAGAGCAAGGAGCAAAGCAAGGTCACAGAGAGTAGAGCCGAAAGCAGAGCAAAGCAAGACACAGAGTGCAGAGCAGAGCAAAGCAAGACACAGAGTACGCACAGCAGAGAAAACAAACCAAGACAGGGATATAAACGAACACAGGATCAGGACAAGACCAAGACAGAGGCAGGAACGAGACAAGGCACAGAGACACGGATACAAGCCAGGGTACGATGCCCCACTGGGTGGCGGACATAGGACAGGGTACGAGGCCCCGCTGGGTGGCTACACAAGGACACAGGCCAGGGTACTACGCCCTACTGGGTGGCTACACAAGGACACAGGCCAGGGTACTATGCCCCATTGGGTGGCTACACAAGGACACAGGCCAGGGTACTATGCTCCCCTGGGTGGCGGACACAAGAGTCACAGAGACAGGGCCTGGCACCTCAGCAGCAAGAACTGACTGAGGGAGTAAGTTGCACAGGCCCCCACCAATGGGTGGGGATCTCTTAAATACAGGAAGCCTCATGGCGATTGGCCGGGGACATCTTAGCAAGGTGCACACAGTCTCAATAAGACACAGGAGTTGCCGGCGCCGTCCCCCTATGCACACAGATAGAGCATGCACAGAGCAAGAAGCAGACATGAGGCCCACAGCATGGAGCTGGCAGCAGAGAGAAGTCACAACATGGCCCAGAGAAGTAAGAGAGTTTGAATGTAATGCAGGTGGGGGATGGGAGGCCATGCAATAATGCCAGCAGGGTTGTTACAGTGCCATTAGGCCCACCACCGGCTTCGAATTAAAGGGTAACAGGCTATCTGTCTCAGCTTCACCTAATCCCTGCTGTAAGCTTCAGATGCTCCTTGGAACAGCTTCCGTTTAAGCTTTTGACTGCCTGCACGACACCCAGCCTGGGGCCCCTTCTTGCCGAAGCAACCTTATCCCCACGACTGTCAGACTGTCCCATTTCACTGCTGCATCACAACTTGCCCTGGGCATGGCTGCTCGGGCTCTGCTCTCTAACCAGGAAGTATCTTCTCTATATCCCCACTGTTCTGCACTACACTACAGGGTGGGCCTTTTAATGGATACACCTAAATAAAATGGAAATGGTGGGTGATATCAACTTCCTGTTTGTGGCATATTAGTATATGGGAGGGGGAAAACTTTTCAAGATGAGTGGTGACCATTGCGGCCATTTTGAAGTCGGCCATTTTGGATACAACTTTATTTTTTCCAATGGGAAGAGGGTCATGTGACACAAACTTATTGAGAATTTCACAAGAAAAGCAATGGTGTGCTTGGTTTTAACGTAACTTTATTCTTTCATAAATTATTTACAAGTTTATGACCACTTATAAAATGTGTTCAAAGTGCTGCCCATTGTGTTGGATTGTCAATGCAACCGCTTCTCCTACTCTTGGCACACTGATAGCAACACCGCAGAAGAAATGCTAGCACAGGCTTCCAGTATCTGTTGTTTCAGATGCTGCACATCTCGTATCTTCACAGCATAGACAATTGCCTACAGATGACCCCAAAGATAAAAGTCTAAGGGGGTCAGATCGGGAGACCTTGGTGGCCATTCAAAGGTGCCATTTGTGAGTAGCTAATATCTGCCGAGGGGATGTTCGACCGATGCCACTCTCCAGTGACATGCGGCCAGTGCTACCCTGTGGGATCTTGCTGGATGAAGCCAGGACAGCCACTGATGTCTCTTCATTAGTGACAGTTTTATTGCATCCACATTTTGGCAAATCCAACACTGAACCTGTTTCACAAAATTCGGCAAGCAGATTGCTAACTGTAACATGGGAGATGGGTGGTCTCGTAGGGTCACCAGACATCAACACAATTTCTATCCGCTCCTCACGTGTTAACCTCTGTGACATGTCAGTGGCTGTAAACAAAGAGAAACTTGTAAATAACTGATGAAAGAATAAAGTTACGTTAAAACCAAGCACACCATTGTTTTTCTTGTGAAATTCTCAATAAGTTTGTGTCACATGACCCTCTTCCCATTGGAAAAAATAAAGTTGGATCCAAAATGTCCGACTTCAAAATGGTTGTCATGGTCACCACCCATCTTGAATAGTTTCCCCCTCCCATATACTAATGTGCCACAAACAGGAAGTTGATATCACCAACCATTTCCATTTTATTTAGGTGTATCCATATAAATGGCCCACCCTGTACACTGAAATTCCTCCCCGTCTGGAAAACCCCTTCGCTGCCTATACCCAAGCTACTACTCTTATTCCCTATCTCTAGTATGCCCCCTCTATGCTAATCCCACTATTGTCCTATACTATCTTCTATCCCTAATTCTGTACACGACACATATCAATTACCTTCACATTACAGTATATAGACACATTAACCCTTATAAACGCTCTGGAACTGAAGGCATCACATGTGAACAATGTCCAAAGGGAGGGAAGCATATGACGGCCTCCGTCACCTCCTTATAAAATTCTGTGTATTGGGATCTGGTGAGAGCGCTCCACTTACTATTGGTTACGTTACTTCTGTGTATTGGGATCTGGTGAGAGCGCTCCACTTAATATTGGGTATGTTACTTCTGTGTATTGGGATCTGGTGAGAGCGCTCCACTTAATATTGGGTATGTTACTTCTGTGTATTGGGATCTGGTGAGAGCGCTCCACTTACTATTGGGTACGTTACTTCTTTGTATTGGGATCTGGTGAGAACGCTCCACTTACTATTGGTTACATTACTTCTGTGTATTGGGATCTGATGAGAGCGCTCCACTTAATATTGGGTATGTTACTTCTGTGTATTGGGATCTGGTGAGAGCGCTCCACTTACTATTGGGTACGTTACTTCTTTGTATTGGGATCTGGTGAGAGCGCTCCACTTACTATTGGTTACATTACTTCTGTGTATTGGGATCTGGTGAGAGCGCTCCACTTACTATTGGTTACGTTACTTCTGTGTATTGGGATCTGGTGAGAGCGCTCCACTTACTATTGGTTACGTTACTTCTGTGTATTGGGATCTGGTGAGAGCGCTCCACTTAATATTGGGTACGTTACTTCTGTGTATTGGGATCTGGTGAGAGCACTCCACTTAATATTGGGTACGTTACTTCTGTGTATTGGGATCTGGTGAGAGCGCTCCACTTACTATTGGTTACGTTACTTCTGTGTATTGGGATCTGGTGAGAGCGCTCCACTTACTATTGGTTACGTTACTTCTGTGTATTGGGATCTGGTGAGAGCACTCCACTTACTATTGGGTACGTTACTTCTTTGTAATGGGATCTGGTGAGAGCGCTCCACTTAATATTGGTTACGTTACTTCTGTGTATTGGGATCTGGTGAGAGCGCTCCACTTAATATTGGGTACGTTACTTCTGTGTATTGGGATCTGGTGAGAGCGCTCCACTTACTATTGGTTACGTTACTTCTGTGTATTGGGATCTGGTGAGAGCGCTCCACTTACTATTGGGTACGTTACTTCTGTGTATTGGGATCTGGTGAGAGCGCTCCACTTAATATTGGTTACGTTACTTCTGTGTATTGGGATCTGGTGAGAGCGCTCCACTTAATATTGGTTACGTTACTTCTGTGTATTGGGATCTGGTGAGAGCGCTCCACTTAATATTGGGTACGTTACTTCTGTGTATTGGGATCTGGTGAGAGCGCTCCACTTAATATTGGGTACGTTACTTCTTTGTATTGGGATCTGGTGAGAGCGCTCCACTTAATTTTGGATACGTTACTTTCGTGTATTGGGATCTGGTGAGAGCACTCCACTTAATATTGGTTACGTTACTTCTGTGTATTCTGATCTGGTGAGAGCGCCCCAGTTAATATTGGTTATGCTACTTCTGTGTAATGGGATCTGTTGAGAGCGTTCCACTTAATATTGGGTACGTTACTTCTTTGTATTGGGATCTGGTGAGAGTGTTCCATTTAATATTGTTTACGTTACCTCTGTGTATTGGGATCTGATGAGAGCGTTCCACTTAATATTGGGTACGTTACTTCTGTGTATTGGGATCTGGTGAGAGCGCTCCACTTAATATTGGTTACGTTACTTCTGTGTATTGGGATCTGGTGAGAGTGCCCCAGTTAATATTGGTTACATTACTCCTGTGTACTGGGATCCGGTGAGGGCACGCCACTTAATATTGGGTACGTTACTTTTGTGTATTGGGATCAGTTGAGAGCGCTCCACTTAATATTATTTACTAGTGATGAGCGAGCATGCTCGCCACTACTCAGTACTCGCCCAAGCATCTCACTGCTCGAAATGCTCGGAGCTCACTGAGTATTTCTGGGGTTGCTCGGCAGGAGCTCAGGTCGCCGCCTTGCATGTTTGGCGCTCTTTAGAGAGCCAATGAACATACAGGAAAGAAGTCTGAGGGCACCACAAAATACTAGGGATCACTAGCCCCACACTTAAAACATGACTATCTTAATACTTAATAAGAAAAAAAGAAGTGTGTACAAAATATGTCCAGGATCACCATGAATGAATTTCAAATATTAGAAACAATACATTTTATTAAAGCATGATTACACAGGAACACACAAACAAGGCACAAACCACATGTTAAAAACAATTAAAAACCATTGAAGTTATAAACCATAACACTTGAAGGACTAGTTAGGTACCTTACAGCTATCTGCCAGGCATGGTCATGTGTGACAATGGCCAGAGCCTGGTGGTGGCTCTAAGGCGATGTAAGCTCACACACGTACCATGCCTGGCCCATGTGGTTGACCTCGTGGTTCAGCTGTTTCTCAAGACCTACCTGGAGCTGCTGGATCTGCCCGTCAAAGTACTCCGCCTGTGTGCGCATTTTAGAAAGTCAGCTACAGCTTCTGCCGCCCTTACTGTGCTTTAGCAGCGTTTGCAGCTTCCGGCTCACCGACTGATGTGTGGTGTCCCCACGAATTGGAACTCTACACTACAGATGTTGGGAAGGATTTCTGAGCAGAAGAGGGCTTTTGTTGACTACCAGCATCAACAAGGCCGTTGGTATTCAGTTCAGACTCTACACATAAGACCTCAGGAGTGGGCATAGATGTCAGACATATATACCATCCTCCAAAATTTTGAGGACTCCACCAAGATGGTGAGCGGCGATGACGCCATAATTGGTGTCACCATCCCACTTCTCTGTGTTCTGAAACACTCTCTGCTCACAATCAAAGAGGATGCATTGCAGGTGGAGCACGAGGACATGGAGCAAGGAACCATACAGGGTGATTACACACAGTCCAGCCTCATTTTATCCTAATGTGGATTGGGTGACAATGAGAAAGAGGAGGAGGAAGAAGAACAGGAGCTAGTTTCATGCGCTATAGACAGTACTACCTGCACAACTGTCATACCGTCTGTTCAGCGTGGATGGCCTGAGGACAGGGAGGAGGAGAGCATGGTCAGTTGTCCTCTTCCTGAGGACACAGAAGTCTTGCCTGTTAGCAGTCTTGCACACATGGCTGAGTCTATGTTACTCTGCCTTTCCCATGACCCTCGAGGTCTCAAAATTTTGGGTGACAGTCATTACTGGTTGGTGACACTTATAGACCCACACTACAAGGAGAACTTTCTATCTCTTATTCCCGAGGTGGACAGGTTTGCTAAAATGGTGCAGTACTAGAAGGCCCTTGTTGCGGAATTATTAAAAAATTCCCATCTGAAAACGCTGGCGGCAGAGGTCACAGTTTGTTGGACAACCAAGGAGTACAATCGAGAGAGACACAACTTCAATCCAGCAGAGGCAGGGGAACACTGGCAAAATTCTGGGAGAGTTTTCTCAGACCCTCCCATCGCACAGGCTCTGAGGTGCGGGGTACTCTCACAAGGAGTGCAATGTTTGAGAAGATGCTGAGGGAGTACCTTACTGACTGTACCAACGTCCTCCATGATTCCTCTGTGCCTTATAATTATTGGGTATCCAAGTGTCACGGTTCACACCGTGCTACCAACAATATGTCACTTATCCCAACAATTTATCAGGGATCCCAGGGAGGTACCTGTATCGTCCCCACTACTCACACCAATTTGTCACGAACTGGGGTTGTTTGATTGCCCCTGGTTCCTTCTGAAGGGGATTTATCTATATCCCACTTCCCAGATCCGGTTTGGAACTTGCAGCTCTCTGGCTCCCCCTTTACCCTCAGGTCAGACTAGGTACTGCACTTAGGGTAATTAGTCACCAGAAAGGCTGCCTGCTATGTACTGGCTATTGGGCACGCTGCAGCAAGGGCGTTATAACTACTCCCACACAGGCGAGAACAATAATTATCAACGCCGCAGTCGCTACAAAGATTCCCAATCGCACAGAACAAAGTATGTTGCCACCAGCTCCAATTCCACAAGGGTTAATGGGTGCGGAGCCAACCCAAATCAGTAGCGTAATTCACTTCAGAGGAAGCGACAGTTCGTTTATAGAGCAGAGAGACAAGCTAGTAAATGATATATTTTACTCCATAAAAAAGTAGGCAGTGTTTACTGAGGGGAAGGGTGAGCATATATCCAGATGCATAACACCCCTCTCTATAGCAGCTAGACCCCAGGACAAAAGACACCACAAACTGCTGTCCCACTAAGTTATCTCACAGCCCAATACCCAGGCTCTCCCACTGTGGTGACATCACTTAGGGGCTCATGCCTACTCCTTTACTTAGAATATGAAAACTATTTTTATGCATATCTCTCTGTATGAAACTCTTATAATAAATACACCAGGATCACGAGGTGCACCACGTCGGGGCGATTCTTTTAAGTGTAAATACGGATTAATTACATGACTTGCTTATGAAGAAATCCACTCTTTGCACTCGCTTATTTTCTAGCGGTTTCAGTGAGTGATAGATCTATCATCGATCCGGGACATCCGGAATATGTAATTCATATATTTCTAGTCCGGGTTGTGGCCCATATATATCACGCTAATAGAACAAAGGAAGTCAGGGCTTCTACACCAGTTTTGGCTGGTCTTCGATGGGAGGGGGAATGAGTAGTTTTAGGGAGATGTCTGCTATTTGCAGCTAAAAACAATAAAAATTCATGTGGGAGGGGGAAATGAGGGGTTTTGGATTCACACACACAAGCAGGCAGAGTGAGAAAGGGGGGGTCGGGATGGCCTGCAGCGTGTGTCGGCTCAGCTTTAAGGGACTTAGCAGAGCTCAGTGTGCGTGACAATGCACAATCAAATACCTCATGTTCCTGACACCAAGCTGGACACGTGGCATGAACTGGCTCTCTACGCCTTGGAGGTCCTGGCCTGCCCTGCAGCTAGCGTTTTGTCACAGCAGGTTTTTAGTGCCGCTGGTGGAGTTATAACAGATAAGCACATCTGCCTGTCAACTGAAAATGCTTACAGGCTGACTCTTATAAAAATGAACAAGGGCTGGATGGAGCCAGACTTCTCAACACCACCAAATGATAGCAGCGTAACATAAACTCAAATCCAGTGTGTTTTTTTGGGACGTCTCTTCTCATGCACCTCTTCAGAACCACACACGGGTATACGCTTCCTGATTTTGGCTATTTGCTGTTGGCCTCCTCCTTCTCCTCATCCTCCACCACCTTATCATCAGGGTGACCATGGTTTGTGATGCAACACCCACATAATTTGTAAAAAAATTGTTATACAGTATGTTCAAGTATACCCCCAGGGGTAAATGTCAGCCCATACACTTAGTGCATGGACATTACACATATAGGAGACCCGCTCCTTTCTAATGGGAACATTTTTTATGAGGCCTTCCTCCACTTCTCTTCCAAAGGGGCATTGGAGTGCCTCCGAATTTTTGGCAGGCCTTGCATTTACTGCATAGGAAAACACTATGGGAGAACCACTTCCTAATAATGGGAACATTATTTTCAGGTGGCCCTCCTCTACGTCTCCTCCAAGGGGTATTGGGGTGTATCCAAATTTTGGGCGGCCCTGTCACTCACTGCATACTCAATAACAGTATAGGAGACCCACTGTTTAATAATGAGAACAACACAGTATAGCCGGCTGATGGATCTCTAAGAATAGTGAGGGCCGAGTACTGGCCCTATTAAAATAGGCTTTGTGACTTTCAGGGTTCCTCCTTCATAAATGACACAAGATGGGTCTGCGTATGTGTCACACACCACATGGCCAGCTAGGGGGGTTACATGTTACACTGACATTTCCCAGTGAATGCATTTGTAGTGGTTGAAAGCAATGTTACAGTTGAACAACGAATCAAAAACACTACGTGTGAACAGAGCCCAAGTGGTGGAGGAACATATTTGTTTTTGGTTATTTATTTTGCCTTATATACAAGTCATTACCCTGGAAAGGATGTTCCTTAACATATTTCCCAGCAAAATCCATTTTGGTTTCTTTTTTTATGTCTTATTGTGAGTCTGGAAAAGTGGCGGATGACTCTGACAACATTGTTCACAGCAGTGACCTGGGAGTCAGAAATGCTTCCAGGGGTCTCCCCCATGCTGCTCCCATGTTATTTGAGTACTGTTCCCATTGATTTCTGCAATTTCTAGCCCCTCTGCAGGGGGGATGTCGGAAAAATACTCGGGTCTCCCATAGACTTACATTGGGCTCGTTGCTCGGGTCGAGTTCCCGAGTATTCCAATCTGCTCAACCCGAGTAATGAGCACCCGAGCATTTTAGTGCTCGCACATCACTAGTCTCCACCCTGAGTTCCTGTTGGTCTCCACCCTGAGTTCCTGTTGGTCTCCACCCTGAGTTCCTGATTGGCTTATCCTGATTTCACACCCTATTTACACCTGGCATTTCTCCCTTCCTTGCGTGATTGGTGGGAGCGCACCACTCCATACTGGTTATATTACTTCTATGTAGTGAGATCTGGTGGGAGCGCACCACTCCATACTGGTTATATTACTTCTGTACAGTGAGATCTGGTGGGAGCGCACCACTCCATACTGGTTATATTACTTCTGTACAGTGAGATCTGGTGGGAGCGCACCACTCCATACTGGTTATATTACTTCTGTATAGTGGGATCTGCTGGGAGCACACCACTCCATACTGGTTATATTACTTCTATGTAGTGAGATCTGCTGGGAGCACACCACTCCATACTGGTTACATTACTTCTGTATAGTGGGATCTGGTGGGAGCACTCCACTCCATACTGGTTATATTACTTCTATGTAGTGGGATCTGGTGGGAGCGCACCACTCCATACTGGTTATATTACTTCTATGTAGTGAGATCTGGTGGGAGCACACCACTCCATACTGGTTACATTACTTCTGTATAGTGGGATCTGGTGGGAGCACTCCACTCCATACTGGTTATATTACTTCTATGTAGTGGGATCTGGTGGGAGCGCACCACTCCATACTGGTTATATTACTTCTATGTAGTGAGATCTGGTGGGAGCACACCACTCCATACTGGTTATATTACTTCTGTATAGTGGGATCTGGTGGGAGCACTCCACTTCATACTGGTTATATTACTTCTGTATAGTGGGATCTGGTGGGAGCACTCCACTCCATACTGGTTATATTACTTCTGTATAGTGGGATCTGGTGGGAGCGCACCACTCCATACTGGTTATATTACTTCTATGTAGTGAGATCTGGTGGGAGCGTACCAGTCCATACTAGTTATATTACTTCTGTACAGTGGGATGTGGTGGGAGCGCACCATTCCATACTGGTTATATTACTTCTATGTAGTGAGATCTGGTGGGAGCGCACCATTCCATACTGGTTATATTACTTCTATGTAGTGAGATCTGGTGGGAGCGCACCACTCCATACTAGTTATATTACTTCTGTATAGTGGGATCTGGTGGGAGCGCACCATTCCATACTGGTTATATTACTTCTGTATAGTGGGATCTGGTGGCAGCGCACCACTACATACTGGTTATATTACTTCTGTACAGTGGGATCTGGTGGGAGCGCACCACTACATACTGGTTATATTACGTCTGTATAGTGGGATCTGGTGGGAGCGCACCACTACATACTGATTATATTACTTCTGTAAAGTGGGATCTGGTGGGAGCGCACCACTACATACTGGTTATATTACTTCTGTACAGTGGGATGTGGTGGGAGCGCACCACTTCATACTGATTATATTACTTCTGTATAGTGGGATTTGGTGGCAGCGCACCACTACATACTGGTTATATTACGTCTGTATAGTGGGATCTGGTGGGAGCGCACCACTCCATACTGGTTATATTACTTCTGTAAAGTGGGATCTGCTTGGAGCGCACCACTCCATACTGGTTATATCACTTCCATGCAGTGAGATCTGCTGGGAGAGCACCACTCCATACTGGTTATATTACATCTGTATAGTGGGATCTGGTGGGAGCGCACCACTCCATACTGGTTGCATTACTTCTATGTAGTGAGATCTGCTGGGAGCGCACCACTCCATACTGGTTATATTACATCTGTATAGTGGGATCTGGTGGGATGCACCACTCCATACTGGTTGCATTACTTCTATGTAGTGAGATCTGTTGTGAGCGAATCACTCCATACTGGTTATATTACTTCTGTATAGTGGGATCTGGTGGGAGCACACCACTACATACTGGTTATATTACGTCTGTATAGTGGGATCTGGTGGGAGCGCACCACTCCATACTGGTTATATTTCTTCGGTGTAGTGGGATCTGGTGGGAGCACACCTCTACATACTGGTTATATTATGTCTGTATAGTGGGATCTGGTGGTAGCGCACCACTCCATATTAGTTATATTACTTCTATATAGTTGGATCTGGTGGGAGCGCACCACTCCATACTGGTTATATTACTTCTGTATAGTGGGATCTGGTGGGAGCGCACCACTCCATACTGGTTATATTACTTCGGTATAGTGGGATCTGGTGGGAGCGCACCACTCCATACTGGTTATATTACTTCTGTACAGTGGGATGTGGTGGGAGCGCACCATTCCATACTGGTTATATTACTTCTATGTAGTGAGATCTGCTGGGAGCACACCACTCCATACTGGTTATATTACTTCTGTATTGTGGGATCTGGTGGGAGCGCACCACTCCATACTGGTTATATTACTTCTATGTAGTGAGATCTGCTGGGAGCGTACCACTCCATACTGGTTATATTACTTCTGTATAGTGAGATCTGGTGGAAGCACACCACTCCATACTGGTTATATTACTTCTGTATAGTGAGATCTGGTGGAAGCACACCACTACATACTGGTTATATTACTTCTGTACAGTGGGATCTGGTGGGAGCGCACCACTCCATACTGGTTATATTACTTCTGTATAGTGAGATCTGGTGGAAGCGCACCACTCCATACTGGTTATATTACTTCTGTATAGTGGGATCTGGTGGGAGCACTCCACTCCATTCTGGTTATATTACTTCTGTATAGTGGGATGTGGTGGGAGCGCACCACTCCATACTGGTTATATTACTTCTGTATAGTGGGATCTGGTGGGAGCGCACCATTCCATACTGGTTATGTTACTTCTATGTAGTGAGATCTGGTGGGAGCGCACCACTCCATACTAGTTATATTACTTCTGTATAGTGGGATCTGGTGGGAGCGCACCATTCCATACTGGTTATATTACTTCTGTATAGTGGGATCTGGTGGGAGCGCACCACTCCATACTGGTTATGTTACTTCTATGTAGTGAGATCTGGTGGAAGCGTACCACTTCATACTGGTTATATTACTTCTGTATAGTGGGATCTGGTGGCAGCGCACCACTACATACTGGTTATATTACTTCTGTATAGTGGGATCTGGTGGGAGCGCACCACTACATACTGGTTATATTACTTCTGTACAGTGGGATCTGGTGGGAGCGCACCACTCCATACTGGTTATATTACTTCTATGTAGTAAGATCTGGTGGGAGCGCACCACTACATACTGGTTATATTACTTCTATATAGTGGGATCTGCTGGGAGCGCACCACTCCATACTGGTTATATTACTTCTATGTAGTGAGATCTGGTGGGAGCGCACCACTCCATACTGGTTATATTACTTCTGTATAGTGGGATTTAGTGGCAGCGCACCACTACATACTGTGTTATGGACCTGGTGGTTAGGAGCACCTGGAATGACCTGATGGTTAAACTAGATGACAGGACAAGCTCTGGGAAGTGGGATCTCTGCTGACCGCAAACCCTAATCCTATCTCACAAACTAGAAATAGCCGTGGAGCGTACCTAACTCTCCCTAGACGCCTCTTCACAGCCTAAGAGCTAACTACACCTAAAGATAGAAATAGAATCCTTACCTTGCCTCAGAGAAATTCCCCAAAGGTAAAGGCAGCCCCCCACATATATTGACTGTGAGTTAAGAGGAAAGTCACAAACACAGGAATTAAACAGGTTTCAGCAAAGGAGGCCAGACTTCACTAAATAGACAGAGGATAGGAAAGGGATCTATGCGGTCAGCACAAAAAACTACAAAAAGCCACGCAGAGTGTGCAAAAAGACCCCCACACCGACTCACGGTACGGAGGTGCAACACTGCACCCCCAGAGCTTCCAGCTAGCAAGGCAATATCATGATAGCAAGCTGGATTAGAACTTAGCAAGTACTAAGAAATAAATTCAGTACACAATGAACAACAAATGAACTAGCAGGGACTTAGCTTCTGCTGGAGTAGACAGGTCATCAGAAAGATCCGAGAGAGATCTGAACCAGTACTGATACATTGACAGCTGGCATCAAGTAACGATCTGAGTGGAGTTAAATAGAGAAGCCAACCTAGCCGCAAACGAGGGCAGCTGAGGAAGCAACCTCAAGAACCAGCAGTTCCACTCACAGCCACCAGAGGGAGTCCACAGACAGAACTCTCCGAAGTACCATTCATGACCACAGGAGGGAGTTCGAGAACGGAATTCACAACAATACTGGTTATAATACGTCTGTATAGTGGGATCTGCTGGGAGCGCACCACTCCATACTGGTTATATCACTTCCATGCAGTGAGATCTGCTGGGAGAGCACCACTCCATACTGGTTATATTACATCTGTATAGTGGGATCTGGTGGGACGCACCACTCCATACTGGTTGCATTACTTCTATGTAGTGAGATCTGTTGGGAGCGAATCACTCCATACTGGTTATATTACTTCTGTATAGTGGGATCTGGTGGGAGCACACCACTACATACTGGTTATATTACGTCTGTATAGTGGGATCTGGTGGGAGCACACCACTCCATACTGGTTATATTTCTTCGGTGTAGTGGGATCTGGTGGGAGCACACCTCTACATACTGGTTATATTATGTCTGTATAGTGGGATCTGGTGGCAGCGCACCAGTCCATACTAGTTATATTACATCTATATAGTTGGATCTGGTGGGAGCGCACCACTCCATACTGGTTATATTACTTCTGTATAGTGGGATCTGGTGGGAGCGCACCATTCCATACTGGTTATATTACTTCGGTGTGGTGGGATCTGGTGGGAGCACACCACTCTATACTAGTTATATTACTTCTGTATAGTGGGATCTGGTGGGAGTGCACCACTCCATACTAGTTATATTACTTCTGTATAGTGGGATCTGGTGGCAGCGCACCACTCCATACTGGTTATAATACTTCTGTATACTGGGATCTGGTGGGAGCACACCACTCCATACTGGGTATATTAATTCGGTGTGGTGGGATCTGGTTGGAGTGCACCACTCCATACTAGTTATATTACTTCTGTATAGTGGGATCTGGTGGCAGCGCACCACTCCATACTGGTTATATTACTTCTGTATAGTGGGATCTGGTGGGAGCGTACCACTCCATACTAGTTATATTACTTTTGTATAGTGGGATCTGGTGGGAACGCACCATTCCATACTGGTTATATTACTTCTGTATAGTGGGATCTGGTGGGAGCGCACCACTCCATACTGGTTATATTACTTCTGTATAGTGGGATCGCACCACTCCATACTGGGTATAACATTTTCTTTATTGGGATCTGGTGGGAGCGCACCACTCCATACTGGTTATATTACTTCTGTATAGTGGGATCTGGTGGCAGCGCACCACTCCATACTGGTTATATTACTTCTGTATAGTGGGATCTGGTGGGAGCGCACCACTCCATACTAGTTATATTACTTTTGTATAGTGGGATCTGGTGGGAACGCACCATTCCATACTGGTTATATTACTTCTGTATAGTGGGATCTGGTGGGAGCGCACCACTCCATACTGGTTATATTACTTCGGTGTGGTGGGATCTGGTGGAAGCGCACCATTCCATACTGGGTATATTACTTCTGTGTGGTGGGATCTGGTTGAAGTGCACCACTCCATACTAGTTATATTACTTCTGTATAGTGGGATCTTGTGTCAGCGCACCACTCCATACTGGTTATATTACATCTGTATAGTGGGATCTGGTGGCAGCGCACCACTCCATACTGGTTATATTACATCTGTATAGTGGGATCTGGTGGGAGCACTCCACTCCATACTGGTTATATTAATTCTATGTAGTGAGATCTGGTGGCAGCGCACCACTCCATACTGGTTATAATACTTCTGTATAGTGGGATCTGGTGGGAGCGCACCATTCCATACTGGTTATATTACTTCTGTGTGGTGGGATCTGGTGGGAGCGCACCACTACATACTGGTTATATTACTTTTGTATAGTGGGATCTGGTGGGAGCGCACCACTCCATACTGGTTATATTACTTCTGTATAGTGGGATCTGGTGGCAGCGCACCACTCCGTACTGGTTATATTACTTCTGTATAGTGGGATCTGGTGGCAGCGCACCACTACATACTGGTTATATTACTTCTGTATAGTGGGATCTGGTGGGAGCGTACCACTCCATACTAGTTATATTACTTCTGTATAGTGGGATGTGGTGGGAGCACACCACTCCATACTAGTTATATTACTTCTGTATAGTGGGATCTGGTGGCAGCGCACCGCTCCATACTGGTTATATTACTTTGGTGTGGTGGGATCTGGTGGGAGCGCACCACTCCATACTGGTTATATTACTTCGGTGTGGTGGGATCTGGTTGGAGTGCACCACTCCATACTAGTTATATTACTTCTGTATAGTGGGATCTTGTGTCAGCGCACCACTCCATACTGGTTATATTACATCTGTATAGTGGGATCTGGTGGCAGCGCACCACTCCATACTGGTTATATTACATCTGTATAGTGGGATCTGGTGGGAGCACTCCACTCCATACTGGTTATATTAATTCTATGTAGTGAGATCTGGTGGCAGCGCACCACTCCATACTGGTTATAATACTTCTGTATAGTGGGATCTGGTGGGAGCGCACCATTCCATACTGGTTATATTACTTCTGTGTGGTGGGATCTGGTGGGAGCACACCACTCCATACTGGTTATATTACTTCTGTATAGTGGGATCTGGTGGCAGCGCACCACTCCGTACTGGTTATATTACTTCTGTATAGTGGGATCTGGTGGGAGCATACCACTCCATACTAGTTATATTACTTCTGTATAGTGGGATGTGGTGGGAGCGCACCACTCCATACTAGTTATATTACTTCTGTGTGGTGGGATCTGGTGGGAGCACACCACTCCATACTGGTTATATTACTTCTGTATAGTGGGATGTGGTGGGAGCACACCACTCCATACTAGTTATATTACTTCTGTATAGTGGGATCTGGTGGCAGCGCACCGCTCCATACTGGTTATATTACTTTGGTGTGGTGGGATCTGGTGGGAGCGCACCACTCCATACTGGTTATATTACTTCGGTGTGGTGGGATCTGGTTGGAGTGCACCACTCCATACTAGTTATATTACTTCTGTATAGTGGGATCTTGTGTCAGCGCACCACTCCATACTGGTTATATTACTTCTGTATAGTGGGATCTGGTGGCAGCGCACCACTCCATACTAGTTATATTACTTCTGTATAGTGGGATCTGGTGGCAGCGCACCGCTCCATACTGGTTATATTACTTTGGTGTGGTGGGATCTGGTGGGAGCGCACCACTCCATACTGGTTATATTACTTCGGTGTGGTGGGATCTGGTTGGAGCGCACCATTCCATACTGGTTATATTACTTCTGTGTGGTGGGATCTGGTGGGAGCACACCACTCCATACTGGTTATATTACTTCTGTATAGTGGGATCTGGTGGCAGCGCACCACTCCGTACTGGTTATATTACTTCTGTATAGTGGGATCTGGTGGCAGCGCACCACTCCGTACTGGTTATATTACTTCTGTATAGTGGGATCTGGTGGCAGCGCACCACTACATACTGGTTATATTACTTCTGTATAGTGGGATCTGGTGGGAGCGTACCACTCCATACTAGTTATATTACTTCTGTATAGTGGGATGTGGTGGGAGCACACCACTCCATACTAGTTATATTACTTCTGTATAGTGGGATCTGGTGGCAGCGCACCGCTCCATACTGGTTATATTACTTTGGTGTGGTGGGATCTGGTGGGAGCGCACCACTCCATACTGGTTATATTACTTCGGTGTGGTGGGATCTGGTTGGAGTGCACCACTCCATACTAGTTATATTACTTCTGTATAGTGGGATCTTGTGTCAGCGCACCACTCCATACTGGTTATATTACATCTGTATAGTGGGATCTGGTGGCAGCGCACCACTCCATACTGGTTATATTACATCTGTATAGTGGGATCTGGTGGGAGCACTCCACTCCATACTGGTTATATTAATTCTATGTAGTGAGATCTGGTGGCAGCGCACCACTCCATACTGGTTATAATACTTCTGTATAGTGGGATCTGGTGGGAGCGCACCATTCCATACTGGTTATATTACTTCTGTGTGGTGGGATCTGGTGGGAGCACACCACTCCATACTGGTTATATTACTTCTGTATAGTGGGATCTGGTGGCAGCGCACCACTCCGTACTGGTTATATTACTTCTGTATAGTGGGATCTGGTGGGAGCGTACCACTCCATACTAGTTATATTACTTCTGTATAGTGGGATGTGGTGGGAGCGCACCACTCCATACTAGTTATATTACTTCTGTGTGGTGGGATCTGGTGGGAGCACACCACTCCATACTGGTTATATTACTTCTGTATAGTGGGATCTGGTGGCAGCGCACCACTCCGTACTGGTTATATTACTTCTGTATAGTGGGATCTGGTGGGAGCGCACCATTCCATACTAGTTATATTACTTCTGTATAGTGGGATGTGGTGGGAGCACACCACTCCATACTAGTTATATTACTTCTGTATAGTGGGATCTGGTGGGAGCACACCACTCCATACTGGTTATATTACTTCTGTATAGTGGGATCTGGTTGGAGCGCACCACTCCACACTGGGTATAACATTTTCTTTGTTGGGATCTGGTGGGAGCGCACCACTCCATACTGGTTATATTACTTCTGTATAGTGGGATCTGGTGGGAGCACACCACGCCATACTGGTTATATTACTTCTGTATAGTGGGATCTGGTGGGAGCGCACCACTCCATACTGGTTATATTACTTCTGTATAGTGGGATCGCACCACTCCATACTGGGTATAACATTTTCTTTATTGGTATCTGGTGAGAGCGCACCACTCCATACTGGTTATATTACTTCTGTATAGTGGGATCTGGTGGGAACGCACCATTCCATACTGGTTATATTACTTCTGTATAGTGGGATCTGGTGGGAGCGCACCACTCCATACTGGTTATATTACTTCTGTATAGTGGGATCTGGTGGGAGCGCACCACTCCATACTCAGTATATATGCAGTCTAGGCTTTGGTTTGTGTCGCACAGTCCTCATTTTCTGGTCAGGTTATGTAGGTTTTCTCCCCAGGGTTCCTGGATACTGTATAGGTTCTTCTTCTCTTGTGTCCACCTGGCTGATTCACACTCCCTACATCATGCCTAGGATCTGTTTGGGCATCCCTAGCTCTCCTCTGTGAGCCCTGATCTTCTGTCTAACCCTTGTATTTGAGGTCTCACTCTTAGCAGTGATATGTATCTGCTTATATACAAGGTACTGTATTATATAAGGTCTATTTTGGGGCCGGGTAGGGGGCTGCTGCCTCTGGGCTAGGAAGAATCTCTCCCAAAGAACCATTTTTTTTCTTCGATATCCTAAAAAACTTTTCTCCACCCGGAGAGAAAAAGTAATCCTTCCTTGTATATGATGTCTTCTGGTCGTTTCTCAGACCTCATGTCTTGGGTGTAGCAGACTGTAAGCTCTGTGGTCAGGCATGGTTATACGGCTGCAGTCCCCGGCTCTGTACATGGCGGAGGCCTTCAGTAACAGTCCTTTCATAACTGGAGCTCGGGGAAAGGCCTGTGGCCTCAGCCGGGAGGATGATGTACTGAAGATTCACCACCCTTGTGTCCATAGATGGGAAGAGGAATCGTAAATGTTCTGCTCGTTCACATCCCCTAATAATAATATTTAGTCTGTGACCGATCACTCATTGTAAGACAGGAATCAGAAGCCGGGCGACTCCGGCGGAGCTCCAGGACGTCACTGCTCTTCCTGGCAGGAATCTTCACACCATTAATGTTGACAGCTCCCACTGTCATCGCTGCCAGAAGCTACTCCAATGCCTGCAGGAGACGACACTGATGGGACCTCCGTTACTTGTACAGGCCGGATCAGCTGCCAGTGCTAGCATGGCCCCCAACATGGGACCAACGAGTCTACACAATCTAGAGACATCGAATGCTATCGACACAGCAGAGAGCAGCTCACTCTCAGAAGAATAATCATTAGTGTTGAGCATTCCGATACCGCAAGTATCGGGTATCGGCCGATACTTGCGGTATCGGAATTCCGATACCGGGATTCCGATACTTGCCGCGTATCGGATACCGGAATCGGAAGTTCTAAGATTCAAAAAGCAGAAATTCAGCCAATGAGATTGATTCCAAGTGTGGGCACATCCTGTTTAGCATGGAGGGCATGAAACTACTGGCAAGGCTGTGATTGGCTGCTGAAATGATGTCATGCTGCAGTTTAAAAGTCGCTGGCGCCATTTTGCGATCACTCTGCTGTGAATTCAGTTAGTGACAGGACGCTGTTTGCTGACTGAGGGACAGTTTAGAGATAGCGATTTGCTTCTTTGTGCTTTCCAAAGGCTAATTTAGCAACCGCTGTGTTCTCCTACTATTCACCTTGCTTTTGCCTTGTAGCGCTGTTTTCACAGCGATCTGCAGGGTCTGTGTGTGTGTGTGTGTGAGTGCAGCCCAGTCTCCAGTCTGAGTGCAGCCACATAGGCCATCCATAGTTGGTTGTATTCAGTTCAGGGAGGGTGGTTCATTGCCTCATACTGTTCCTTTTTTTTTTTTTTTTCCCAAGTAGTGTAGTCTGCTGCTAATTTATTCAAAAAAATCCTATTAGTGTCTTTCCACCCGTCTCCAGCTAATTTGTGGAAAAACACTACATAGGATAAAGTAGAGGAGGGTTTTTGGGCCTTGCAGCGCCGTTTACGGCTGTCTGCACGGTCTCCGTGTGACTGCAGCTCGCCCTGTAATCTGTGAGCAGCTGTAGCCTGGTTGTCTCCAGCTCAGGGTTTTTCACTGCGTCATACCGCCAAATCAATTTTCTTTTTTTTCAAAGTAGTGTAGTCTGCTGCTAATTAATTTAAAAAAATCCTATTAGTGTCTTTCCACCCGTCTCCAGCTAATTTGTGGAAAAACACTACATAGGATAAAGTAGAGGAGGGTTTTTGGGCCTTGCAGCGCCGTTTACGGCTGTCTGCACGGTCTCCGTGTGACTGCAGCTCGCCCTGTAATCTGTGAGCAGCTATAGCCTGGTTGTCTCCAGCTCAGGGTTTTTCACTGCGTCATACCGCCAAATCAATTTTCTTTTTTTTCCAAATAGTGTAGTCTGCTGCTAATTTATTCAAAAAAATCCTATTAGTGTCTTTCCACCCGTCTCCAGCTAATTTGTGGAAAAACACTACATAGGATAAAGTAGAGGAGGGTTTTTGGGCCTTGTAGCGCCGTTTACGTCTGTCTGCACGGTCTCCGTGTGACTGCAGCTCTATCTGTTGTCAGTTCAGCCCCCAAAAAATAAATAAATAATAAAGTTCACCAAACACACCAGTTACACCACTTTACATTTCTGTAGGCCACATTAGCTCATATTAAAGTCTAGTCCACACTTTAGAAAATTAGTACTTCTTATACCTGTTAGGAGGAGTTGCTCAGGAATAAGCACACAAATCCGTTAGTACTTTTCTGCTTATCTTTATCAGTCAACCAAGATGAAGAAGGCAGTGAGTAAGGCACGTGGGCGTGGGAGCCGTCGCGGAGCAGGGAGGGGACGTGGGGATTCTGTGCCTGCTGCGGGCACCGGTGACTCATCAGCACCCACTTTCACCAGGCAACAGTCGTTCATGCGAAGCTTTGTGTCCGAGCGCCGTACACCGCTGCTGCGTGAAGAACAAATTGAAGCTGTTGTCGGATGGATGGCAGCTAATGCATCAACTTCCATTAGTGCCACATCCTCTCAGACACAGAGCACTGGAGAGCAGCCATCTGTCTCTTCACCACCTGCCAAATTGCCCAGGCAGACAGAGAGCCCAGGACAGGAGCCGTCTCTACTTCTGTTCTCTGAATCTCTTGGCTTGGAAACAGGGGGCCAGCCAAGCAGCATTGGAGAAATGGAAGAAGAGGCAGGGTGCAGTGATGCCCAACAGCTTTTTCTGTCTTCCTCTGAAGAGGCGGGTGGGCCAGTGGCTCCGGTCACCACATCGCAGGCCGCATCAGCTGATGATGACACTCAGGTGCCACTTACTGGTGCGTGCTCTGCTGCTGAGACTACCCAGGAGGAGCAGTTGGGGGCAGAGGGTAGTGTAGATGATGAGGTCCTCGACCCATCTTGGCGTGAGGGACAGGAAGGTGGTGGGAGCAGCTCTGAGGAAGAGATTCCCCGTACGGCCCAAAGAGGGAGAGGGAGGGGGAAGACTGCGGATCCTGCAGCCTCCGCTTTGGCACCCGTTAGGAGCATGTCTCTTCCAAAAGCCAAAAAGGGCGCTCCCAAGACTTGCAGTGCCTGGTCCTTTTTTGACACAGTTGCAGATGACATTTGCTATGTCAGATGCAACGTGTGTCATCAAAAAGTCAAAAGAGGGAAAAATGTCAGCAACCTCAATACCTCCAACATGTGGAAACATGTGCGCAACAGGCACCCGGCGGAGTTAGAAAAACACACTGAAGAGGTAGGCCAACCAACAGCGGCAGCTACCACCTCTTCAGCTCGTGTTGCCTCTTCCTCTACCTCACACGCAGCTGGTTCGGCTTCCTCCCAGGATCGCCGTGGAAGAACCTCTGCCCCTGTTGTCCAGAGACCCGCTGTAATTCCACCCGCAGCGCCACTTTCCCAGTCATCCACACACTCCCAGCCCAGTCTACAGCCATCGGTAGTACAGGCATGGGAGAAAAGGCGGCCTTTCTCGTCAAACCACCCACGAGCACAGGCTCTGACTGCAGGCATTGCCAAACTTCTGTCACTGGAAATGCTGTCATTCAGGCTGGTGGAGACTGACAGCTTCCGTGACTTGATGTCATTGGCAGTCCCACAGTACAATGTGCCCAGCCGCTTTTACTTCAGCAGGCAAGCCGTCCCTGCCCTGCAGAAGCATGTGGAGGGACACATAAAACACGCGCTACTGAACGCCGTCAGTAGCAAGGTCCACCTCACCACCGATGCGTGGACCAGTCAACATGGACAGGGGCGATACCTTTCCCTCACTGCCCATTGGGTTAATGTCGTTGAGCCGGGTACAGACCGTGCGAGTGGCGCAGGACGTGTCCTGCCCACTCCAAGGATTGCAGGAATCCATTCTGTACGCATTGACTCCTCCTCTTACACCAGTTCCTCAGAATCATCGCTGCAGGAGCCGTCACAGTCCACCTCCACATGGACCCGTGATGAACGTGTACCTGTTACGACCGACATGAGCACAGCCGTGGCCAAACGTCAACAGGCCGTCTTGAAATTAATTTTCTTGGGGAATCGTAGCCACACAGCGCAGGAGCTCTGGAATGCCATCAAGCAGGAGAGCGATGTGTGGTTTGTGCCAGCGAATCTCCAGCCAGGCATGGTAGTGTGTGATAATGGCCGAAATCTGGTGGCAGCTCTGGGCCTCGGCAACCTCACTCACATCCCATGTCTGGCACATGTGCTCAATTTGGTCGTGCAGAGCTTTTTGAGGGACTATCCGGATCTTGATGCACTGCTGCACAAGGTCCGCCTAGAGTGTGCTCACTTGCGGCGTTCCAGCATGGCAAAAGCGCGCATTGCGGCTCTGCAGCGCCGACACCGCCTGCCGGAACATCGCATCATATGTGACCTACCTACCAGGTGGAATTCCACGTTACATATGTTGGAGCGGTTGTGTGAGCAGCAGCAAGCTGTAATGGAGTACCAGCTGCTTCAGGCGCAAAAAAGTCGCAGTCAGCGCCGTACAGACTTCACAACCACAGAGTGGGCCACTATGAAGGATGTCTGCCAGGTTTTGCGTCCCTTTGATTATTCCACGCGGATGGCGAGTGCAGATGATGCACTAGTCAGCATGACTGTCCCCCTTATCTGCCTGCTTGAAAAATCACTGCAAGCGCTAAGGGATGATGTTGTGGAAGAGGTGGAGGATGAGGATTCACCATTTCCATCATCTTCTGGACAGTCAGCGCCACGTGGTTCCTCACAAACGCGTAGGCAGGGGACCGTTTGTGAGGAGGATGAGGAGGAGTCAATGGAGGAGGAAGACATCCGTCCAGAGGAGGGAGTTACACAATTGTCCAGTACTCAGTGTGTACAGCGAGGGTGGGGTGATGACGAGCGGGCAGAGATCACGCCTCCAGCAGGGGACAGCGTTTCTTGGGCAGTTGGCAGTCTGCAGCACATGGTGGATTACATGCTGCAGTGCCTGAGAAACGACCGCCGCATCGCCCACATTCTCAACATGTCTGATTATTGGGTGTTCACCCTCCTCGATCCTCGCTACCGGGACAACGTAGAAAGCCTCATCACACCGTTGAACCGGGAGCGAAAAATGCGGGAGTACCAAGACACACTGGTCAATTCCATCATCTTCTCCATTCCAACTGAGAGAAGTGCTGCTAGTGCATTCCAAAGCAGCTCAGTGCGTCCAGGCCGTGGTGGAGGCTCTGCACAAAGAGGGAGCAGAAGCAGTGCCTCTGCCCAAGGCAAGACCAGTATGGCCGAACTGTGGCACAGTTTTCTGTGCCCGCCACAAAAGTCTACACCATCACAGACGGCTCCAGTCAGCAGGAGGCAACGGTTCCGTCAGATGGTGACAGACTACATGTCTTGCCCTCTTGCTGTACTCCCAGACGGCTCTTCCCCTTTCAAGTTTTGGGTCTCAAAGCTGGATACATGGCCAGAGCTAAGCCAGTATGCATTGGAGGTGCTGTCTTGCCCTGCGGCCAGTGTATTATCGGAACGTGTCTTTAGTGCTGCAGGTGGTGTACTAACTGACCGTCGCATGCGACTATCCTCCGATAACGTTGACCGGCTTACTTTCCTGAAAATGAACAAGGCCTGGATCTCGCCGGAATTTGCCACTCCTCCTCCTGATTGAATAATTAGGTCACTGTATACGTTATCCAGGTCTCCTGTTGTGTTCATCTTTCTACCACCTGAACTTAAATTCCTGGGCTCCAACACCGCCAGTTGAGGCTCAGACGTGCCGTCTGCACAGTCAAAACATACGACCCAGTGTTATTGGGTTTCAGTAACGTCAGCTGATCCCCAGCTGTGTAGCCGGCAATGTGTCATGCGACCGCCACGCTGACACAACAACTGAAATGTAAGGGAATCTGTCCCCCCCCCCCCAAGGCGTTTGTTACTGAAAGAGCCACCTTGTGCAGCAGTAATGCTGCCCAAGGAAAAGGTAGCTATTTTTGTTTAGCTCCTTGCACACGCAGAACTTAACACTTATAAAATGTGTCCACTGATACCGTAAAACCGTCCCGGAGGTGGGACTTTCCTTCGTAATGTGACGCAGCCCAGCCGTCATTCCTACCCCCCCGGCGCCGCGCACCGGCTCCTCAGCGTTGTTTTATTCCGTCCAGGAGCCTGCGCTGTTATGTTATCCCGTGGCCAGGCACACTTAGCGCTGCCCGTCTTCTGGCATCATTTGGTGTCTGGATGGCTGCGCCTGTGCGGCCGCGCTGGCAGAGAGCCCGCCTCGCAGTGTCTTCTGATTTAATCCCACTGGGGGCCTGGGATCCATGGACATGCGCAGTGCATATCTGAACCTCCACCTCTCACTCATTTCCCTATGGCTTCTTCAGACTGTTCGGTGTCAGCTGGTCCCTAACAGCATGCCACGGCCGTGACACCGCACAGTCTGAAGAAGCCATAGGGAGATGAGTGAGAGGTGGAGGTTCAGATATGCACTGCGCATGTCCATGGATCCCAGGCCCCCAGTGGGATTAAATCAGAAGACACTGCGAGGCGGGCTCTCTGCCAGCGCGGCCGCACAGGCGCAGCCATCCAGACACCAAATGATGCCAGAAGACGGGCAGCGCTAAGTGTGCCTGGCCACAGGATAACATAACAGCGCAGGCTCCTGGACGGAATAAAACAACGCTGAGGAGCCGGTGCGCGGCGCCGGGGGGGTAGGAATGACGGCTGGGCTGCGTCACATTACGAAGGAAAGTCCCACCTCCGGGACGGTTTTACGGTTGCAGGGGACACATTTTATAAGTGTTTAGTTCTGTGTTTGCAAGGAGCATGATGAAAAGAGCCACCTTTTCCTTTCGCATCTTTTGTGCTGCACAAGCTGGCTCTTTCAGCTACAAACGCCTTGGGGGGGCGTTAAAGGTTCCCTTTCGACTTTCTCAGGCTTCGGCCTACATTGTGTTCCTCTGCTTTTCCACCTGTCCCTGGGCTCCAACACCGCTAGTTGTTGCCTGGTAGTGCTGTACGCACAGTCAACAGTCGCTCCTCTGTTATTGGGGTTCAGTAACGTCAGCTGTTCCCCTGCTGTGTGTGTGGCAATCCCTCCTACCTCCTCCAACCTCCTCCTCCTCCACCTGTCCCTGGGCTCCAACACCGCCAGTTGCCATCCAGAAGTGCTGTACGCACAGTCAACAGTCGCTCCTCTGTTATTGGGGTTCAGTAACGTCAGCTGTTCCCCTGCTGTGTGTGTGGCAATCCCTCCTACCTCCTCCAACCTCCTCCTCCTCCACCTGTCCCTGGGCTCCAACACCGCCAGTTGCCGTCCAGAAGTGCTGTACGCACAGTCAACAGTCGCTCCTCTGTTATTGGGGTTCAGTAACGTCAGCTGTTCCCCTGCTGTGTGTGTGGCAATCCCTCCTACCTCCTCCAACCTCCTCCTCCTCCACCTGTCCCTGGGCTCCAACACCGCCAGTTGCCGTCCAGAAGTGCTGTACGCACAGTCAACAGTCCCTCCTCTGTTATTGGGGTTCAGTAACGTCAGCTGTTCCCCTGCTGTGTGTGTGGCAATCCCTCCTACCTCCTCCTACCTCCTCCTCCTCCACCTGTCCCTGGGCTCCAACACCGCCAGTTGCCGTCCAGAAGTGCTGTACGCACAGTCAACAGTCCCTCCTCTGTTATTGGGGTTCAGTAACGTCAGCTGTTCCCCTGCTGTGTGTGTGGCAATCCCTCCTACCTCCTCCTACCTCCTCCAACCTCCTCCTCCTCCACCTGTCCCTGGGCTCCAACACCGCCAGTTGCCGTCCAGAAGTGCTGTACGCACAGTCAACAGTCGCTCCTCTGTTATTGGGGTTCAGTAACGTCAGCTGTTCCCCTGCTGTGTGTGTGGCAATCCCTCCTACCTCCTCCAACCTCCTCCTCCTCCACCTGTCCCTGGGCTCCAACACCGCCAGTTGCCGTCCAGAAGTGCTGTACGCACAGTCAACAGTCCCTCCTCTGTTATTGGGGTTCAGTAACGTCAGCTGTTCCCCTGCTGTGTGTGTGGCAATCCCTCCTACCTCCTCCTACCTCCTCCTCCTCCACCTGTCCCTGGGCTCCAACACCGCCAGTTGCCGTCCAGAAGTGCTGTACGCACAGTCAACAGTCCCTCCTCTGTTATTGGGGTTCAGTAACGTCAGCTGTTCCCCTGCTGTGTGTGTGGCAATCCCTCCTACCTCCTCCAACCTCCTCCTCCTCCACCTGTCCCTGGGCTCCAACACCGCCAGTTGCCGTCCAGAAGTGCTGTACGCACAGTCAACAGTCCCTCCTCTGTTATTGGGGTTCAGTAACGTCAGCTGTTCCCCTGCTGTGTGTGTGGCAATCCCTCCTACCTCCTCCAACCTCCTCCTCCTCCACCTGTCCCTGGGCTCCAACACCGCCAGTTGCCGTCCAGAAGTGCTGTACGCACAGTCAACAGTCGCTCCTCTGTTATTGGGGTTCAGTAACGTCAGCTGTTCCCCTGCTGTGTGTGTGGCAATCCCTCCTACCTCCTCCAACCTCCTCCTCCTCCACCTGTCCCTGGGCTCCAACACCGCCAGTTGCCGTCCAGAAGTGCTGTACGCACAGTCAACAGTCCCTCCTCTGTTATTGGGGTTCAGTAACGTCAGCTGTTCCCCTGCTGTGTGTGTGGCAATCCCTCCTACCTCCTCCTACCTCCTCCAACCTCCTCCTCCTCCACCTGTCCCTGGGCTCCAACACCGCCAGTTGCCGTCCAGAAGTGCTGTACGCACAGTCAACAGTCCCTCCTCTGTTATTGGGGTTCAGTAACGTCAGCTGTTCCCCTGCTGTGTGTGTGGCAATCCCTCCTACCTCCTCCAACCTCCTCCTCCTCCACCTGTCCCTGGGCTCCAACACCGCCAGTTGCCGTCCAGAAGTGCTGTACGCACAGTCAACAGTCGCTCCTCTGTTATTGGGGTTCAGTAACGTCAGCTGTTCCCCTGCTGTGTGTGTGGCAATCCCTCCTACCTCCTCCAACCTCCTCCTCCTCCACCTGTCCCTGGGCTCCAACACCGCCAGTTGCCGTCCAGAAGTGCTGTACGCACAGTCAACAGTCCCTCCTCTGTTATTGGGGTTCAGTAACGTCAGCTGTTCCCCTGCTGTGTGTGTGGCAATCCCTCCTACCTCCTCCTACCTCCTCCAACCTCCTCCTCCTCCACCTGTCCCTGGGCTCCAACACCGCCAGTTGCCGTCCAGAAGTGCTGTACGCACAGTCAACAGTCCCTCCTCTGTTATTGGGGTTCAGTAACGTCAGCTGTTCCCCTGCTGTGTGTGTGGCAATCCCTCCTACCTCCTCCAACCTCCTCCTCCTCCACCTGTCCCTGGGCTCCAACACCGCCAGTTGCCGTCCAGAAGTGCTGTACGCACAGTCAACAGTCGCTCCTCTGTTATTGGGGTTCAGTAACGTCAGCTGTTCCCCTGCTGTGTGTGTGGCAATCCCTCCTACCTCCTCCAACCTCCTCCTCCTCCACCTGTCCCTGGGCTCCAACACCGCCAGTTGCCGTCCAGAAGTGCTGTACGCACAGTCAACAGTCGCTCCTCTGTTATTGGGGTTCAGTAACGTCAGCTGTTCCCCTGCTGTGTGTGTGGCAATCCCTCCTACCTCCTCCAACCTCCTCCAACCTCCTCCTCCTCCACCTGTCCCTGGGCTCCAACACCGCTAGTTGCCGTCCAGAAGTGCTGTACGCACAGAGCCAAACACCTCGCCAATGTGTTAGTGGGGTTCAGCACCGCCAGCTGTTCCCCTGCTGTGTATACGGCAACGTGTACTGCGACCGCCACGCAGACACAACAAGTTAAATGTAAGGGAACCTGACCCCCCCCCCCCCCAGGCGTTTGTTACTGAAGGAGCCACCTTGTGCAGCAGTAATAATGCAAAGGGAAAAAGTGCCTCTTTTCGTGATGCTCCTTGCACATGCTGAACCTAACACTTATGAAATGTGTCCCCACACAGCGTTAAACCGTCCGGTAGGTGGAACTTTCCTTTGTCGTGTGACGCAGCACAGCCATCATTTTTACCCCCTTGGCGCCGTGCGCCCCCTCCTCAGCGTTGTTTGAATCTGTCCCGGAGCCTGCGCTGTTAGGTTAGCCCTTGGCCATGCACACATGTTGCGCTGCCCGTCTTCTGACCTCATTTGGTGTCAGGCTGGCTGCGCCTGTGCGGGTGCGCTGGCCGAGATTCCGCCTCGCAGTGTCGTCTAATGTAATCCCACCGCGGGCCTGTGATCCGTGCCCGTGCGCAGTGCATATCCTCTCCTCTCACTCCCCTCCCTACGGCTTCTTCAGACTGTGCGATGTCAGCTGGTCCCTAATAGCATGCCACGGCCGTGACACCGCACAGTCTGAAAAAGCCGTAGGGAGGGGAGTGAGAGGAGAGGATATGCACTGCGCACGGGCACGGATCACAGGCCCGCGGTGGGATTACATTAGACGACACTGCGAGGCGGGATCTCGGCCAGCGCACCCGCACAGGCGCAGCCAGCCTGACACCAAATGATGTCAGAAGACGGGCAGCGCAAAATGTGTGCATGGCCAAGGGCTAACCTAACAGCGCAGGCTCCGGGACAGATTCAAACAACGCTGAGGAGGGGGCGAACGGCGACAAGGGGGTAAAAATGATGGCTGTGCTGCGTCACACGACAAAGGAAAGTTCCACCTACCGGACGGTTTAACGCTGTGAGGAGACACATTTCATAAATGTTTGGTTCCGCATGTACAAGGACCATAATTAAAAGAGCTAAGTTTACCTTTTCCAGCATTAGTGCTGTACACAATGGCTCTTTCAGCTACAAACGCCTGGGGGGGGGGGGTTAAAGGTTTCCTTTCAACTTGCTCGAGTGCAGGCTTCGGCCTACACTCCGCTCCCCCTGCTCCTCCTGCTGACCCTGGGCTCTAACACCGCCAGTTTTTGCCCAGATGTGCTAGCTGCACAGAGAAAAACACCAGCCAATGTGTCAGTGGGGTTCAGCACCGCCAGCTGTTCCCCTGCTGTGTAGCCGGCAACGTGTCCTGCGACCGCCACGCAGACACAAGAACTGAAATTGAAGGGAACCTGTCCCCCCTCCCCCAGGTGTTTCTATTTTTTACAGCCACCTTGTACAGCGGTAATGCTGCATGTGTGCAAGGTGGCTCAGAAACTTATTCTCCTTGCCCATGTTGAAGTGAACACGTCTAAAATGTGTCCTCTGTGACCATTAAAACGTCCCTCAGGTGTGATTTGACTTTGTATTGACACACGCAACAAGCTCCTTGGTAACGCTGCCCGTCTTCTGGCATCATTGTTTGGCTGGCTGCGCCTCTGCGGCCGCCCTGACCCACACAACGCCCCTCGGTGTCTTATTTATTGGGACTGCGAGGGTGTGATTGATGGGCAGGATCAGTGCATCAGTTCGCCTGTCCCTCCTCTCCTTCCGCCTTCTTCGGACTGTGCGGCTTCATGGCCGTGGCATGCGATAAGGGATCAGATGACGCCGCACAGTCTGAAGCGGGTGTAAGGACCCGAGTGTGAGAGGCGAACATATGTGCTGCGCCAGGCCCTGAATCCCAGCCCCGCAGTGTTTTAACAATGTTAAGACACTGCGGGGCTGGGATTCATGGTCATCGCGAACCGCACCGGCCGACATTACATGATGCCAGAAGATGGGCAGCGCTAACGGCGCTAGGCCAGGGGATAACACGACAGCGCAGACTCCTGTACAGCAAATAACAACGCTCGGGAGGCTGCACCCAGCACCAAGGTGGGATTCTTGACACCTGTGCTGCGTCTCATTACAAAGGGAACTCTCGCCTCCATTACACAGTTTGACTGTATAAAGGGCTAAATGTTATACGTGTTCCATTCAGCGTGTGCAAGGAGAAAAATTACAAGAGCAACCTTTGACTTGCGCAGCACTGCTGCTGCATAAGCTGTGGCTCTTCTACTTTGTAACCCCTGAGGGGGGGTTAAAGGTGACTTTTGAAATCGGTTCAATTAGGCTTCGGCCTACACTCTGCTCCACCTGCAGAGCCCGGGCTCCAACAACGCTAGTTGCTGTCCGGAAGTGCTGGCTGCACAGAGCCAAACACCTCGCCAATGTGTCAGTGGGGTCCAGCACCGCCAGCTGTTCCCCTGCTGTGTAGCCGGCAACGTGTCCTGCAAAAGCCACGCAGACACAACACACCCAAAGCTGCCGCCTGTGCAGGCTTCGGCCTACACTCCCCTCCCCCTGCTCCTCCTCCTCCTGCTCCTCCTCCTGCTGTCCCTGGGCTCTAACACACCGCCAGTTTTTGCCCAGATGTGCTAGCTGCACAGAGAAAAACACCAGCCAATGTGTCAGTGGGGTCCAGCACCGCCAGCTGTTCCCCTGCTGTGCAGCCGGCAACGTGTCCTGCAAAAGCCACGCAGACACAAGAACTGAAATTGAAGGGAACCTGTCCCCCCTCCCCCAGGCGTTTTTACGTTATCCAGCCACCTTGTACAGCGGTAATGCTGCATGTGTGCAAGGTGGCTCAGAAACGTATTCTCCTCGCACATGTGGAACTGAAAACACGTCTGCAATGTGTCCTCTGTGTGACCATTTAACCGTCCCGGTGGTGTGACTTTCCTTTGTAATGACACGCTGCAACCCCCTTGGTAGCGCTGCCCGTCTTCTGGCATCATTGTTTGGCTGCCTGCGCCTCTGCGGCCGCCCTGACCCACACAACGCCCCTCGGTGTCTTATTTATTGGGACTGCGAGGGTGTGATTGATGGGCAGGATCAGTGCATCAGTTCGCCTGTCCCTCCTCTCCTTCCGCCTTCTTCGGACTGTGCGGCTTCATGGCCGTGGCATGCGATAAGGGATCAGATGACGCCGCACAGTCTGAAGCGGGTGTAAGGACCCGAGTGTGAGAGGCGAACATATGTGCTGCGCCAGGCCCTGAATCCCAGCCCCGCAGTGTTTAAACTATGTCAATACACTGCGGGGCTGTGATTCATGGGCATCGCGAACCGCACCGGCCGACATTACATGATGCCAGAAGATGGGCAGCGCTAACAGCGCTAGGCCAGGGGATAACACGACAGCGCAGACTCCTGTACAGCAAATAACAACGCTCAGGAGGCTGCACCCAGCACCAAGGTGGGATTCTTGACATCTGTGCTGCGTCTCATTACAAAGGGAACTCGCGCCTCCAACACAGTTTGACTGTATAAAGGGCTAAATGTTATACGTGTTTCATTCAGCGTGTGCAAGGAGCGAAATTAAAAGAGCAACCTTTGACTTGTGCAGCACTACTGCTGCATAAGCTGTGGCTCTTCTACTTTCTAACCCCTGAGGGGGGGTTAAAGGTTACCTTTGAAATTGGTTCAAGTAGGCTTCGGCCTACACTCTGCTCCCCCTGCAGAGCCCGGGCTACAACACCGCTCGTTGCTGTCCGGAAGTGCTGGCTGCACAGAGCCAAACACCTCGCCAATGTGTCAGTGGGGTCCAGCACCGCCAGCTGTTCCCCTGCTGTGTATACGGCAACGTGTACTGCGACCGCCACGCAGACACAACAAGTTAAATGTAAGGGAACCTGACCCCCCCCCCCCCAGGCGTTTGTTACTGAAGGAGCCACCTTGTGCAGCAGTAATGATGATGCAAAGGGAAAAAGTGCCTCTTTTCGTGATGCTCCTTGCACATGCTGAACCTAACACTTATGAAATGTGTCCCCACACAGCGTTAAACCGTCCGGTAGGTGGAACTTTCCTTTGTCGTGTGACGCAGCACAGCCATCATTTTTACCCCCTTGGCGCCGTGCGCCCCCTCCTCAGCGTTGTTTGAATCTGTCCCGGAGCCTGCGCTGTTAGGTTAGCCCTTGGCCATGCACACATGTTGCGCTGCCCGTCTTCTGACCTCATTTGGTGTCAGGCTGGCTGCGCCTGTGCGGGTGCGCTGGCCGAGATTCCGCCTCGCAGTGTCGTCTAATGTAATCCCACCGCGGGCCTGTGATCCGTGCCCGTGCGCAGTGCATATCCTCTCCTCTCACTCCCCTCCCTACGGCTTCTTCAGACTGTGCGATGTCAGCTGGTCCCTAATAGCATGCCACGGCCGTGACACCGCACAGTCTGAAAAAGCCGTAGGGAGGGGAGTGAGAGGAGAGGATATGCACTGCGCACGGGCACGGATCACAGGCCCGCGGTGGGATTACATTAGACGACACTGCGAGGCGGGATCTCGGCCAGCGCACCCGCACAGGCGCAGCCAGCCTGACACCAAATGAGGTCAGAAGACGGGCAGCGCAACATGTGTGCATGGCCAAGGGCTAACCTAACAGCGCAGGCTCCGGGACAGATTCAAACAACGCTGAGGAGGGGGCGCACGGCGCCAAGGGGGTAAAAATGATGGCTGTGCTGCGTCACACGACAAAGGAAAGTTCCACCTACCGGACGGTTTAACGCTGTGAGGAGACACATTTCATAAATGTTTGGTTCCGCATGTACAAGGACCATAATTAAAAGAGCTAAGTTTACCTTTTCCAGCATTAGTGCTGTACACAATGGCTCTTTCAGCTACAAACGCCTGGGGGGGGGGGGGGTTAAAGGTTTCCTTTCAACTTGCTCGAGTGCAGGCTTCGGCCTACACTCCGCTCCCCCTGCTCCTCCTGCTGACCCTGGGCTCTAACACCGCCAGTTTTTGCCCAGATGTGCTAGCTGCACAGAGAAAAACACCAGCCAATGTGTCAGTGGGGTTCAGCACCGCCAGCTGTTCCCCTGCTGTGTAGCCGGCAACGTGTCCTGCGACCGCCACGCAGACACAAGAACTGAAATTGAAGGGAACCTGTCCCCCCTCCCCCAGGTGTTTCTATGTTTTACAGCCACCTTGTACAGCGGTAATGCTGCATGTGTGCAAGGTGGCTCAGAAACTTATTCTCCTTGCCCATGTTGAAGTGAACACGTCTAAAATGTGTCCTCTGTGACCATTAAAACGTCCCTCAGGTGTGATTTGACTTTGTATTGACACACGCAACAAGCTCCTTGGTAACGCTGCCCGTCTTCTGGCATCATTGTTTGGCTGGCTGCGCCTCTGCGGCCGCCCTGACCCACACAACGCCCCTCGGTGTCTTATTTATTGGGACTGCGAGGGTGTGATTGATGGGCAGGATCAGTGCATCAGTTCGCCTGTCCCTCCTCTCCTTCCGCCTTCTTCGGACTGTGCGGCTTCATGGCCGTGGCATGCGATAAGGGATCAGATGACGCCGCACAGTCTGAAGCGGGTGTAAGGACCCGAGTGTGAGAGGCGAACATATGTGCTGCGCCAGGCCCTGAATCCCAGCCCCGCAGTGTTTTAACAATGTTAAGACACTGCGGGGCTGGGATTCATGGTCATCGCGAACCGCACCGGCCGACATTACATGATGCCAGAAGATGGGCAGCGCTAACGGCGCTAGGCCAGGGGATAACACGACAGCGCAGACTCCTGTACAGCAAATAACAACGCTCGGGAGGCTGCACCCAGCACCAAGGTGGGATTCTTGACACCTGTGCTGCGTCTCATTACAAAGGGAACTCTCGCCTCCATTACACAGTTTGACTGTATAAAGGGCTAAATGTTATACGTGTTCCATTCAGCGTGTGCAAGGAGAAAAATTACAAGAGCAACCTTTGACTTGCGCAGCACTGCTGCTGCATAAGCTGTGGCTCTTCTACTTTGTAACCCCTGAGGGGGGGTTAAAGGTGACTTTTGAAATCGGTTCAATTAGGCTTCGGCCTACACTCTGCTCCACCTGCAGAGCCCGGGCTCCAACAACGCTAGTTGCTGTCCGGAAGTGCTGGCTGCACAGAGCCAAACACCTCGCCAATGTGTCAGTGGGGTCCAGCACCGCCAGCTGTTCCCCTGCTGTGTAGCCGGCAACGTGTCCTGCAAAAGCCACGCAGACACAACACACCCAAAGCTGCCGCCTGTGCAGGCTTCGGCCTACACTCCCCTCCCCCTGCTCCTCCTCCTCCTGCTCCTCCTCCTGCTGTCCCTGGGCTCTAACACACCGCCAGTTTTTGCCCAGATGTGCTAGCTGCACAGAGAAAAACACCAGCCAATGTGTCAGTGGGGTCCAGCACCGCCAGCTGTTCCCCTGCTGTGCAGCCGGCAACGTGTCCTGCAAAAGCCACGCAGACACAAGAACTGAAATTGAAGGGAACCTGTCCCCCCTCCCCCAGGCGTTTTTACGTTATCCAGCCACCTTGTACAGCGGTAATGCTGCATGTGTGCAAGGTGGCTCAGAAACGTATTCTCCTCGCACATGTGGAACTGAAAACACGTCTGCAATGTGTCCTCTGTGTGACCATTTAACCGTCCCGGTGGTGTGACTTTCCTTTGTAATGACACGCTGCAACCCCCTTGGTAGCGCTGCCCGTCTTCTGGCATCATTGTTTGGCTGCCTGCGCCTCTGCGGCCGCCCTGACCCACACAACGCCCCTCGGTGTCTTATTTATTGGGACTGCGAGGGTGTGATTGATGGGCAGGATCAGTGCATCAGTTCGCCTGTCCCTCCTCTCCTTCCGCCTTCTTCGGACTGTGCGGCTTCATGGCCGTGGCATGCGATAAGGGATCAGATGACGCCGCACAGTCTGAAGCGGGTGTAAGGACCCGAGTGTGAGAGGCGAACATATGTGCTGCGCCAGGCCCTGAATCCCAGCCCCGCAGTGTTTAAACTATGTCAATACACTGCGGGGCTGTGATTCATGGGCATCGCGAACCGCACCGGCCGACATTACATGATGCCAGAAGATGGGCAGCGCTAACAGCGCTAGGCCAGGGGATAACACGACAGCGCAGACTCCTGTACAGCAAATAACAACGCTCAGGAGGCTGCACCCAGCACCAAGGTGGGATTCTTGACATCTGTGCTGCGTCTCATTACAAAGGGAACTCGCGCCTCCAACACAGTTTGACTGTATAAAGGGCTAAATGTTATACGTGTTTCATTCAGCGTGTGCAAGGAGCGAAATTAAAAGAGCAACCTTTGACTTGTGCAGCACTACTGCTGCATAAGCTGTGGCTCTTCTACTTTCTAACCCCTGAGGGGGGGTTAAAGGTTACCTTTGAAATTGGTTCAAGTAGGCTTCGGCCTACACTCTGCTCCCCCTGCAGAGCCCGGGCTACAACACCGCTCGTTGCTGTCCGGAAGTGCTGGCTGCACAGAGCCAAACACCTCGCCAATGTGTCAGTGGGGTCCAGCACCGCCAGCTGTTCCCCTGCTGTGTAGCCGGCAACGTGTCCTGCAAAAGCCACGCAGACACAACACACCCAAAGCTGCCGCCTGTGCAGGCTTCGGCCTACACTCCCCTCCCCCTGCTCCTCCTCCTCCTGCTCCTCCTCCTGCTGTCCCTGGGCTCTAACACACCGCCAGTTTTTGCCCAGATGTGCTAGCTGCACAGAGAAAAACACCAGCCAATGTGTCAGTGGGGTCCAGCACCGCCAGCTGTTCCCCTGCTGTGCAGCCGGCAACGTGTCCTGCAAAAGCCACGCAGACACAAGAACTGAAATTGAAGGGAACCTGTCCCCCCTCCCCCAGGCGTTTTTACGTTATCCAGCCACCTTGTACAGCGGTAATGCTGCATGTGTGCAAGGTGGCTCAGAAACGTATTCTCCTCGCACATGTGGAACTGAAAACACGTCTGCAATGTGTCCTCTGTGTGACCATTTAACCGTCCCGGTGGTGTGACTTTCCTTTGTAATGACACGCTGCAACCCCCTTGGTAGCGCTGCCCGTCTTCTGGCATCATTGTTTGGCTGCCTGCGCCTCTGCGGCCGCCCTGACCCACACAACGCCCCTCGGTGTCTTATTTATTGGGACTGCGAGGGTGTGATTGATGGGCAGGATCAGTGCATCAGTTCGCCTGTCCCTCCTCTCCTTCCGCCTTCTTCGGACTGTGCGGCTTCATGGCCGTGGCATGCGATAAGGGATCAGATGACGCCGCACAGTCTGAAGCGGGTGTAAGGACCCGAGTGTGAGAGGCGAACATATGTGCTGCGCCAGGCCCTGAATCCCAGCCCCGCAGTGTTTAAACTATGTCAATACACTGCGGGGCTGTGATTCATGGGCATCGCGAACCGCACCGGCCAACATTAAATAAGGTCAGAAGATGGGCAGCGCTAACAGCGCTAGGCCAGGGGATAACACGACAGCGCAGACTCCTGTACAGCAAATAACAACGCTCAGGAGGCTGCACCCAGCACCAAGGTGGGATTCTTGACATCTGTGCTGCGTCTCATTACAAAGGGAACTCGCGCCTCCAACACAGTTTGACTGTATAAAGGGCTAAATGTTATACGTGTTTCATTCAGCGTGTGCAAGGAGCGAAATTAAAAGAGCAACCTTTGACTTGTGCAGCACTACTGCTGCATAAGCTGTGGCTCTTCTACTTTCTAACCCCTGAGGGGGGGTTAAAGGTTACCTTTGAAATTGGTTCAAGTAGGCTTCGGCCTACACTCTGCTCCCCCTGCAGAGCCCGGGCTACAACACCGCTCGTTGCTGTCCGGAAGTGCTGGCTGCACAGAGCCAAACACCTCGCCAATGTGTCAGTGGGGTCCAGCACCGCCAGCTGTTCCCCTGCTGTGCAGCCGGCAACGTGTCCTGCAAAAGCCACGCAGACACTTGCTCTTGTACCTTCTGCTCCACATCCTGGTTCCAGTACCGTCAGCTGGTTCCGGGCAGAGCCTTTGGCTTAGGTGCCTCCCTCTGGGTATCCGAGTTCCACCAACGTCAGGTGGTCCTTGGTAGTGCTTTCAGGCACGGGTACCTCCTGCTTAGTAACCGGGTTCCAGTAACGTCAGCTGGTCCTCGGTAGTTCCATTGGCTCTTGGACCTTCGGCTACCCATCCGGGTTCCAGCACCGTCAGCTGGTTCTCGGCAGTGTCTTTTGCTCTTGTACCTTCTGCTCCCCATCCTGGTTCCAGTACCGTCAGCTGGTTCCGGGCAGAGCCTTTGGCTTAGGTGCCTCCCTCTGGGTATCCGAGTTCCACCAACGTCAGGTGGTCCTTGGTAGTGCTTTCAGGCACGGGTACCTCCTGCTTAGTAACCGGGTTCCAGTAACGTCAGCTGGTCCTCGGTAGTTCCATTGGCTCTTGGACCTTCGGGTAGCCATCCGAGTTCCAGTTCCATCAGCTGGTTCTCGGCATTTTCTCAGCCTTCTTGTACCTTCTGCTACATTTCCAAGTTCAAGAGACTAAACACGATGACCCGGAAGAACACCCCTAAGATGACGACGACACCAGAGACGACAACCACCGTGATGACGACGACCCTGGAGACGATGACCCTGAAGACCACCCCGATGACGACGACCCCGGAGACCACCCCGATGACGACGACCCCGGAGACGACGACCCTGGAGACGACGACGACCTGGAAGACCGAGAAGCAGAAGAACAAGAGGCTGCAGAACAAAGAGCAGAAGGACATTAAGCATAACACAAAATATCAGAGCAAAAAAATATTATGTAAATTATAAGCAGAAGAAGACTAAGCAGTGTATGGGGGTGAGTCCGTTCCTCCTCGTGGTGCCCCTGGATAAAGCCTGATGCTGCAGGCCAAACTGAACGCGGACAAATGTAACTGGTTTGTGACAGGCAGAACGGAAGGTGTAATCTTCAAACTTTTATAGATAACAACTACGGGAATGCCTGTCACAAATAAGAATATGATGAAGAAGTTGAATATGATGAAGATAATAGTAAAATAAAAAGAATATGAACAATGTAACCCAAAAAATAATAGGTAGAAGATGAAGAAGAAGATGAATAAGGTGAAGAAGTTGATGTCAAAGAAGCTGATGATGAGGATAATTAAGAAGAAAGCGTGGGAGAAGTAAAAAAGAAGGTGAAGGGCGTGGAAGTAGTGAAACATCAATATCTGACATAAAAAAAAAAAAAAATAACATAGTCAAATTCTTTCTAACGCCGAACTTCATAAAAAAAAATTAAAAATCCTGCTATTCTATTACATTGGGCTAAACCTCTGTCCCTTTAATATCTCCGCCACGTCCCCCAATACATCCTACATTATTCTTAGTTGTTTTCCTTCATGTAGAATGAACCTACAAGTTTATAAAGGGTTTATTTTAATTCCGATATTTTCGTCCCATTGACTTGCATTGGGATCGGGTATCGGTATCGGATTGGATCCGATATTTTGACGGTATCGGCCGATACTTTCCGATACCGATACTTTCCGATATCGGAAAGTATCGCTCAACACTAATAATCATTTCTATAGCGCCATTATGTTCGGCAGCACTTTACACTAGAGGGGTCTTATACAGGCAATAAACACATTACAGAATAACACATAATTCATCTTATACCAAGAGGAGTGATGGTCCTGTGCTCACAAGCTACAGTCTATGAGGAAATAGGGGGACACAAAGGTGGGTGGCACAGAGAGCTTGTATTGTACGGACATCCATCAGTGTAAGGCTACAGTCACACTATCAGTATGTGGTCAGTATTTCACATCAGTATTTGTAGCCAAAACCAGGAATGGAACAAACAGAGGGGAAAGCTATAATAGAAACACGTCACCAAGTCTGTATCTTTGACCCACGCCTGGTTTTGGCTACAAATACTGATGTGAAATACTGACCACATACTGATAGTGTGACCGTAGCCTAATAATGGGGTCTGCACATAACATGTGTGATCCAGTCACCCCCAGTGTGTGCCCAGTACAGACACACAGGGCTACTGAGGCATGGGAGAAAGAACGGGATAATTAGTTAAATTAGTGTGGTTAGGTGACAGGCCAGACTACAGAAATATGTTTTTAGAGCATGCTTGAGACCCTGGGTACTGCATTCTAGAAAACTTGTGCAGCACGAGAGAAGTCCTGTAGATGGGAGAGGGAGGTTCTAATCAAATAGAATGTTAGTCTTAGGTCATTAGCGGAACAGAGAGGTCAGGTAGGCTGGTAGACAGAGATGAGGAGGAGATATAGGACGGTGCAGCACTGTGGAGAGGACGGGTAGGGTGGTAGACAGATGATGGAGGAGTGAACAGACAACCCCTGGTATTTTGTAGTAATTTTAAAGAGAAGGAATATAAACCAGCTCACCCGTGATGCATAAGCTGAGTTTTAGGAGCACGAACCCGCTGTGTCCAGACGTGTAGAATCCAAAAGAAAAAAATGTCCAGCTTCACCGAATCCGTGAAAAAAAAGTTTTCTTTATTCACATACTTAAACATGGAGGATACAAACGAATCTCAACGCGTTTCTGGAGACTAAGCTCCCTTAATCATGTCATGGAGCTCATGGAGCTTAGTCTCCAGAAATGCGTTGAGATTCATACCCATATGGTTTGTGCTGAAGCTTGTATCCTCCATTTTTTAAGATTGTGAATAAAGAAAACTTTTTTTCACGGATTCGGTGAAGCTGGACATTCTCTTCTTTTTTTTTGTAGTAATGCAGAGGTGCTGTCAGAGAAGTGTATATCATAGAATCCTAGAATGTCTGAGTTGGGACCTCCTGGGTCATCGTGTCCAACCCCCTGCTCAATGCAGGATTCACTAACCCATCTCAGACAGTTGTCTGTTCAGCCTCTGCTTGAAGACTTCCATTGAAGCAGAACTCACTGCCTCTCATGGCTGCCTGTTCCACTCATTGCTCACCCTCACTGTCAAAATGTTTTTTCCATTATCTAATCTGTTTCTCCCCCCTTTTTTATTATCATACATTTTTTTATAGCGAAATTTATTTCATGGGGCTTTACATGTGACAAGGGGGCAAGTGTACACAAATACAGTCAACATGAGCAAAAACAAGGCACACGGGTACATAAGGAGGGAAGACCCTGCCCGCGAGGGCTCACAGTCTACAGGGGATGGGTGAGGATACACTACGAGAGGGTAGAGCTGGTCATGCGGCGGTTCAGTAGGTTGAGGATCACTGCAGGTTGTAGGCTTGTCGGAAGAGGTGGGTCTTCATGTTCTTTTTGAAGGTTTCTGTGGTAGGTGAGAGTCTTATGTGTTGGGGTAGAGAGTTCCAGAGTATGAGGGAAGCACAGGAGAAGTCCTGGATGCGGTTGTGGGAAGAGGGGAATAGAGAAGGAGATCTTGTGAGGATCGGAGGTTGCGTGTAGGTAAGTACCAGGAGACCATGTTACAGATGTATGGAGGAGATAGGGTGTGGATGGCTTTGTATGTAATAGTAAGGGTTTTGAACTGGAGTCTCTGGAGGAACCCAAACATCCAGTGTTTGCCATGCTGTAATGTGCATGACAGTGCGGCAAACACTGCCTCTGATCGGCGGTAAAATCATTACCGCGGGTCAGAGAGCTTGGGTTCCCACACTGTCAAATAACAGCTTGAACCACAGCTATGGTCAGTTGTAAAAAGTTTACCTCCAGTCACTGGCATTGGCAGATGGGACCACTACTCCCTTCAGCCTATGCCTGCTGCCGCTAATAACAGCGAGAGCAGGCGGTGGCTGATGGGAGTATTCATCAGCCTGTGCATGCACTCTAAATAAATAGTTAAAACAAAAAAAATGGCATGAGTTCATCTGTATTTTTGATAACCAGCCAGGCAAAACTTAGAGTTGGGGGCTGCAACCCTCAGCTGTCAGCGTTAGCAAGGCTGGCTATCAAGAATAGAGGGGTTCCCATGCCGTTTATTTTAAATTAGTTAAATAAACAATGTAAAAAAAATGTTGTAGTTTTCCCCACATTTTTGACACCAGACAAGCTAAAGAAGACAGCTGGGGGCAGGTATTTTCAGGTTTGTAGGGGCCATGAAAATAGCCCCTCTAGCCTAAAAATAGCAGCCTGCAGCCACCCCAGAAAACTGCATCTATTTCATGTGCCAATTCTGGCAGAGGCAAGTGGGGTTCATATCTGAGGGGTTGATGTCACCTTTGTATTGTCCGGTGACATCAAGCCTACTGTTACTAATGAAGAGGAGTCTATAAGACATCTATTATTATTATTCATTATTATAGGGCCATTTATTCCATGGCGCTTTACATGTGAGGAGGGGTATACATAATAAAAATAGGTACAATAATCTTGAACACTACAAGTCGCAACTGGTACAGGAGGAGAGAGGACCCTGCCCGCGAGGGCTCACAATCTACAAGGGATGGGTGAGGATACAGTAGGTGAGGATAGAGCTGGTCGTGCAGTGGTTTGGTCGATCGGTGGTTACTGCAGGTTGTAGGCTTGTCGGAAGAGGTGGGTCTTCAGGTTCTTTTTAAAGGTTTCGATGGTAGGTGAGAGTCTGAAATGTTGTGGTAGAGCATTCCAGAGTAGGGGTGATGTGCGAGAGAAATCTTGTAGGCCATTGTGGGAAGAGGAGATAAGATGGGAGTAGAGAAGGAGATCTTGTGAGGATCGGAGGTTGCGTGTAGGTAAGTACCGGGAGACGAGGTCACAGATGTATGGAGGAGACAGGTTGTGGATTGCTTTGTATGTCATGATTAGGCTTTTTTACTGGAGTCTATGGGTAATGGGGAGCCAGTGAAAGGATTGACAGAGGGGAGAGGCCGGGGAATAGCGGGGGGACAGGTGGATTAGTCGGGCAGCTGAGTTTAGAATTGATTGGAGGGGTGCGAGAGTGTTAGAGGGGAGGCCACAGAGCAGGAGGTTACAGTAGTCGAGGCGGGAGATGATGAGGGCATGGACAAGGGTTTTTGCAAATTCTTGGTTTAGGAATGTACGGATCCGTGAAATATTTTTGAGTTGAAGGCGGCAGGAAGGGGAAAGGACAGACAGCGAGCTTGTGGGACTGGGGAGAGTGGGCAGCCATTTACTGTAATGGATAGGTTTGTTGGGGGGGTGAGATGGGCGAAAGACAATGAATTCTGTTTTGTCCATGTTAAGTTTTAGAAATCTAGCGGAGAAGGATGAAATAGCGGCTAGACATTGAGGGATTCTGGTTAGTAGGGTGGTGATATCTGTTCCAGAGATGTAGATCTGTGTGTCATCAGCATAGATATGATACTGAAAAACGTGAGATTCTATGAGCTGTCCCAGGCCAAAAGTGTAAATGGAGAAGAGCGGAGGCCCTAGAACTGAACCTTGCGGGACTCCGACAGATAGGGGGCGAGGTGAGGAGGTGGTGTGTGAATGGGAGACGCTGAATGTTCGGTCAGTTAGGTATGACGAGATCCAGGATAGGGCCAAGTCTGTGATGCCAAGGGATGAGAGGGTCTGTAGTAATAGGGAATGGTCCACTGTGTCAAAGGCAGAGGACAGGTCCAGGAGGAGGAGGATAGAGTAGTGTTGCTTGCTCTTGGCGGTTAATAGGTCATTGGTGACCTTAGTTCGGGCAGTTTCAGTGGAGTGGTGTGACTGAAAGCCTGATTGTAAGCGGTCGAAAAGGGAGCAGGAAGATAGATGGGAGGACAGTTCAAGATGGACGTGTTGTTCCAGTAGTTTTGAGGCATAGGGGAGAAGTGATATAGGGCAATAGCTAGATACAGAGGATGGGTCAAGAGAGGGCTTTTTGAGGATAGGTGTGATTGAGGCATGTTTAAACCTTGAGGGGAAAACACCAGTTGTTAGTGATAGGTTGAAGAAAGAGATGGGTTAGAGTTGGAATGAAGACTGTGGAGAGGTTTGGGATGAAGTGGGAAGGGATCGGGTCAAGTGCACAGGTGGTGAGATGCGATCTTGAGAGTAGAGTGGAGAGTCGATCTTCTGTAATGGTGGGTAGTTGGGAGGAAGGGCTCTGGGGGTTGTCGACTAAAACTGTCTCTGATGTTCTCAATCTTCTGCTTGAAAAATGAGGCAAAGTCTTCAGCTGAGATGAGTAGGGAGGGAGGAGGTGCTGGGGGATGGAGGAGAGAGTTGAAGGTGTTGAATAACTGTTTAGGGTTGTGAGACGGGGAAGATATGAGAGACAAGAAGTAGGTTTGTTTAGCTGTGGCGAGTGTGGTCTTGAAAGTATTGAGGTACTGTTTGAATGCGATGAAGTGCTCTCTGGAGTTGGATCTTTTCCATCTCCGCTCAACAGCCCTGGAAGCTCGCCTCAGTTCCTTGGTCAGGCTGGTGTGCCAGGGCTGTCTGTTAATTTTGCGAGCTTTGGTATGTGTGACGGGGCAAGAGATTCCAAAGCCGCAGCTATTGTGGTGTTATATAGAGTGGCAGCGTCATCCGCATTGTGTAGGGAACTTATGTCTGTGAGAGGGAGGAGAGATTCAGAGAGTGAATGCAGATAAAGGTGTTTAAGATTTCTGCGAGGGTGTGCAAGTTTTTGGGGTGGGGATTGTAGACAAGGAGTGGAGAGGGAAGAGAATGTGAGTAGATTGTGGTCAGAAAGAGGAAGAGGTGAGTTAGAGAGGTTAGATAGGGAGCAGAGGCGGGTGAAGATGAGGTCCAATGTGTGACCATCTTTGTGAGTGGCTGCAGAAGACCATTGAGTGAGGCCAAAAGAGGAAGTGAGAGATTTATTCATTATGCACAGTGCGGGGCTGGGGTTCCTGGGCATGCGCACTGCGCTGTTCAGACGCTCCCCCAGCTCAGACGCTCCCCCAGCTCCCCCGCCTTCCAGCGTTGTTATTTGCGGCTGCTTCATTCCAAACGCTGGCAAGGAAACCTGTATATTACAGCAACGCTGGAAGGCGGGGGACCGGGGGAGCGTCTGAACAGCGCAGTGCGCATGCCCAGGAACCCCAGCCCCGCACTGTGCATAATGAATAACACAGTGCGGGGCAGGGATTCAGCAACAGGGTGGCCGCACTGCCCGCACAGGCGCAGTCAGGCACCCTGCATCTGACCTATGACGGACAATGAAGACTGCGCCTGTCCCAGGCAGGCACGCACAGCGCAGGCGCGGGATTTAAGAAGAAACAGCGCGAAGGGGGCGGCGACCACATCCCCAGAAGAGAAGAGTGACGGCTGTTGGGAGATTCACAGAGGAGGCTTCGGACCGCCTCCAGGTCTACAGACAGGTAGTTAGGGCAAATTTTAAAACGCTTTATTGAGGGAATAACGGAATCAAAAACTAAAAGAGCCACCTTGTTAGACTGCAGCATTACTGCTGCACAAGGTGGCTCTTTTAGTTTATAATGGCTGGAGGGGGTGACAGTGGCCCTTTAAGTCTGTCTAGGAAGATGTGGGGCAAGGGGTATGAGACTTTAACGGTACATGCATTCAATCACCACAAGTCCTTGCAAAAATGAATGGTTCTGTCCTTCTTGACAAGCACCACTGGGGCTGCCCATGAACCTTAACTACTGTACTTTGCACCACTCCCGAATCCAACATCTGTTTCAGCAAGGTCTTCCTCCTGATACAGCTTGGGAGGTATCTGTCAATCTTTCTCGGATTGGAGAAGTGTTCCCCATCAGTATCTCATGGGTGATGGTGTCTGTGCAAGTGAAGTCATTAGCGTGGCGGGCAAATGCGGCCTGATTCTCCCATAGCATTGCTTCAACTGCTTGTATACAATCTGGATTAAGTGCCTTCATTCACTCCTATTTGGGTCGAGATGAGTTCCCCATTCCATCCCAGGGTCGGGTCCTCTTCCATTTTGGCCATGACTACCAGAGTCTAGACAGCATCATTTACCGGGGCCAGGGTCACTTATTTCTAACTCGGCACTTCACTTCAATGTAGCCACACATGAGCCAGCTCCACTCCTGGAGTTAAGCAGACTTCTCTCTGTCCCACATTCATGGCTCTGATGGGCACTCCTTCATTATGGATCATTTCTAATGTACAGGCCTCTAGGGCATTCTGGCCTACCTCTCCTAGGCCCACCAGTTCGATGACCACCTCCATAACTTCAAGGTTGCAGAAGGTTCCCACAGGCAGTGACAGTATGGTCTCCTGACAACGAGGGAGGGTGAGGTTTCACAGAAGCGGATCAGCTGTTGGAATGATTTCTGGGTTGGTTTGTGCGGAATGTCCTGTTTACAGTAGCCACCAGGGTTCTGTTTAGTGCACATGATCTAGTCCAACTCTCGCAGTATATTCATGCCTATTATCAGCAGTGCATCTTCTTTAAATGGATTGGGAACCAGTACGATGCCTTTTCTTCCCACATAGTCGCACATCCACATGACCCGCATGACAGGGATTGATTGCTGATTAGCTGTGGTTAGCCGGATCTGTGTCTCCCGATCCTGCTTGGCTATCCCTTGAAAGTAACGTTTGAAGTAAGACTCTGGCATGGTCGTTACCTGCGACACAGTATCCACTAAGCAGTCCACTGGGATGCCTGAAAGCTCAACACGCAGGATGGGACACCCTGCCACCAGATGTTCGGAGTTGTGCTTGGTGGTTTGTCTCTCTTCCTTCCCCGCAATATGTCCCACTACTGCGGGGGCCGGACGTTTAATGGCGGTCTGGGTGTCCTTGTAAATCACTCTGACACCCTCTAGCAAAGTGTCCTCTACTTCCACACCGCCAACACTGTGCGCCCTGATGATCCTCCTTTTGTCTGCATGCGGAAGTCACCCTTAGAACCTGACTAGCTGGCCTTGCTGGAGGATGCTGGGATCCCGGATTGATCGGCCCAGGTCGTGGTCCCGCTGGTGGATGATATTGAGGAACTTGGTGGAACGGTACACATACAAGCGTAGTAGGTGGAGTATCATAGGGGTTCAGCAGCCTTGTGTAGGGAGCTTCAGGTTTGGAAGCCTAAGGAAAGGCCCAATAGGGATATTGCAGTGCTGGGTAGGTGGCGCCAGAGGTGGAGCCGTTCCACATCCACTTTCCCATTTGAATTAACTTCTCTTGCATAATCTTCAGGGAACTCTGCAGATGTTGTACTACTCTGATCAGAGCCTCTTCATTTTTTCGCCCCTGAGGGTTGTGACGGTCTGAGTCCATACCACTCCAGAAGCATAGCTTTCTTCTCTGCTTCGGGCCACCGTCTCTGCCAATATTTGTGCAGCGCCCCCACTGTCACAGGGCCGAGGGGTACCCGGTACCGGGCCTCTGAGTCTCTGTTCTGGGGTTGTCACGGTGGCTAGACCCGGTCCGTGACCCTGCTGAGGGGCGTACAATGAAGGTGGAGGTATGGGATGTCGTTATGGTGCGGTGAAGTGCCGGTCGCGGTAAATAACGAGGACACCAGGTTGCAGTCTCTTTACTGAAGGCTTCAGGATCCTCAATCCGGAATACGGTTAACCGGGCCGCGCAAGCCTGGCCGGTCCGATGGCACATCCAGAGCTCCCTTTGCAGGTGGAAATCTGTGCCTACCTTTTAGCGCTTGTGTGTTGTGGTCCTCCCCTGCTGTGCTTACGGGATAGTCCCCACAACTGTTGTGTCTGTTTCTCGTGTTCCCTCACAACTCGATTCTGATGTTCTTCCACGTCCCCCAGATCTTATGGTTAGGACGCACCCGTATGACGGGGAGGCTCGGAGTTCTTCCGGGACTCTAGCGTCGCCCCACTCCTGTTGTTACCCCCCTGTGTCTTCCTAGGTCAATTGGGTGAGACAGCCCGCCTATAACTGCCTGTCCTGCCGTAGGTTTGAAGTTTGGCCTGGAGCTCTATACTTCCTCGGCGTTCCGGCCACCGGTTACGCGCCTCAGTAGGATGTTGCCTCGATCTTACAGCACGACTCCTACTGGTATTCTCCTTGTTGCGTTGATCTCGTTTCTCACTCAGCACAATAAACCTCGCTTCTTGTCCTTTCTTGGGGTACCGCCGCTATATCGTGCAGGCGCGGTCCCGTAGCATTCTCTCTGGTTGCTAGGCCTCTGTCAGGATCCCACCCCTGACAGGGACCCCTCTGAATCTTCCCCTACAACACCCTCTGCCACAAGGTGTTGCCTGGTTCCAACCCAGTCAGCTTTGTGATCTAACTTCCTATCCAACCCCCAGTTTTACCAGACTGTGAGGAGTGGCCTAATGCATAGTGCCCTTAGCTCCCCCTGGAGGCCAGACTGTGAAATGTATTGGTGTCTGTGATACCTGGTCAGATGAACTCCTTCAGTGCCATCAGACGTACCATAGCCCCCTTAGTGGCGGAGCCACAGTACTGCAACGACCAGGACTCTGGGGCGCTGCATTTGTTGAAAGCTTAAGGCAGGGTCCACTCTAATTCGCTCACGCAGGACCTGCCTCAGGGGAGTACTGTAGAGTCCCAGTTCTTGTACTATCCGGTAAACAGATCCCATGCTGCTCACTCCGTCTGCCTCTTTCTTTTGCACTTCTGTTAGTATTTCCTATAATGCAGTGGCATATTGGGAGACCTGTCTCCTTCTCGCTTCACCCGGGAGAAGAACTTTGCCCAGAAATGTCCGGCAGTAGCTGTATCATTGTGTTGAGGAGAGCCATAAGATCAAATACTTTATTAACCTCAAGATGTAAGAGATTGAGAGAAGTGACCCATAACGTGTATTGTTTAACCTTACATAAGTTTTCTCAGATCAAAGTGAGACACTAAAGATGGCTGCCATTTCCTGTATCAGCATGCCATGTGCTGGTATCCAAGATGACGCCCACCCTGATGACCTCATGGATCCACCCACAGTGACGCCCACCCTGATGACCTCATGGATCCGCCCATGGACTTGCTCATTGCCCAACCCACTAACCAATGGAATACATCCGATCACTCCCATTTTAGAGCTAACCGAGCCCCCCTTACAGGAAATATATAAACTTGTGTTCTGACTGAATAAAGCCCTTTGGAGCTGAGCCATAGATTGATCAAGGAGAGTTTACATCTGACTGTGTGTTGTCATATGTTTATTTCTTTTGTGCGCACCTGATCAATATCCATTAGGCCAGGAGTAGGCAACTCGAGTGAACATTTTATTAATTGTTCAACCTAACAATTGTATATCTCCCCCAGAAATGTCACCATCTCTATCAAGGTTTAATGCATACTTTACGGTTGCAGGGGGACATTTCTGTGAGCCTCACCCCCCAGAGTGATCTTTACTTGTAGATCTAGGCTGACCATATAAATCTTGGCAGCGCTCTGCAATCTCGTTACCCACTTGGAGAGTGGCATATTCTGGCCATCAAATTTGAGCAGCACGCTAAACTCTAAACGACGTGCTCATAGGGAGGGCCCTTACAGGGGTTCCATCATTGCTTGCGGAACTCACCTTAAGAACACCATTGCTGTCAGCCGAATCCATCGCTGTGACTGTACCCTGCTTGCAGCGTCGCTGTGACTGAATATGGCTGGACTCAAATATGGTACAGAAAACGAGGAGGCAGAAACAAAACACCGGCTTTACTGAAAGACAGAGAATTATGTGACGTGAAAAAAGACTAGTGGCTCTTGTAATGATGATCGCGATAACAGATACAAGGAGACATAACTGTAGCATGTCACATAAGCTGCACTACAGCTATAGCAATGCGAGTTCAATAAAAACATTTTCTGCAAACTACTCTCTTCTAACTTCCTAACTGACTTCTGATCATCGGGCTGCCCTGCTACAGTGTCCTAGCTAAAGAAGCCTGCTCTACACCCTAAGGCAGGTTTCAGACTTGCGATCCGCAGCATACTTCCTCCTTGCTTCCTCCGCGAAGCTTCGCCCAGGCTCCGCCCACTGCCAGCTGCGTCCAGCGTTTCCCTACGTACCTATCTTTAACATTGGGTATGCAGGGACATGCGTTATATTCGGCTTTGCTGTGATTGTAATTGTCAGGCAGTGACCGATGTCACAGGTAGGGGTTGCTGTGTGTGTTCTCCCCAGGATGTGCACGGAGGCTTATGGAGGCCATAAGAGTGCATTGCAGTCACAGGCATAGCTGTGATTGCAATGCAGACTAAAAATAAGTGTTAGTCTTGGGCATGTTAGTATCCAAGGCAGAGTTGGGAAAACCTACTCTGGGGTTTTTGTATTTTGAAATAGACTGCAGGGTGGTAGTCGTGCAGTCCGTTTCATTCCAGGCCCAGGTTTTCCATGTGGCTGAAGGCCACAGATCCCATATAAAATCCCTGCAGTAAAGGGGTTTGGGTGTGTCAGGGTCAGTCACTGGTGTGTGCTACAGGGCAAAGCAGTCAGGTCTGCAGAGCTCCTGTGTGAGGCAACACAAACAAGCAGAGCCAAGCAGCCAGGGGAGCTGAGACGCCTGGCGCCCACAGTGTGCACTGCGGTGCATTCGCCCACGGTAACTGTCAGATGAGGACTGGCATGTTTAGTGACTGTAAACTGAAGGATATCGTGTACTGTGTAAAGCTATGAGTATAGAGACATTAACACACTGGTGCAGTCACCCACGGTAACATGTCAGAGGAGGACTGGCATGTTTAGTGACTGTAAACTGAAGGATATCGTGTACTGTATAAAGCTATGAGTATAGAGACATTAACACACTGGTGCAGTCACCCACGGCAACAGGTCAGAGGTGGACTGGCGTGTTTAGTGACTGTAATCCAGAGAATATGATTCCCAGCAGCGACCCGGAGAATACCAGGTACTTAGTGCTGGGAATTGGACTTTAATGGTACATACTTGTATAGATTGGATATTAATGCTGTGAAATAACCGCATTAAAGAGACTTTGTGTTTAAACTTTGCTTGGTCACTGCCTCATCTTTGCATAAGTGTGTGTCATGGTTCCCAATGGCAAGGGAACGTCAGAGAACTTAAACAACAGACTAGCTCTTGGGTGATGGAATCTCGAGCTGACCGTGAGCTAAACCTACCACACAACTAACAGTGGCCGGGTGGCGTACCTACGTTTTATCCCTAGACGCCTAGCGCCAGCCGGAGGACTAACTAACCCTAATAGAGGAAAAGACAGACCTGGCTTACCTCTAGGGAAATTCCCCCAAAAAGGAGACAGAAGCCCCCCACATATATTGACGGTGAGTTCAGAGGAAAAGACATACGCAGTATGAAGGTAGGTTCAGCAAAGCGAGGTCCGCTTACTAGATAGCAAGAAGATACAATAGGGAACTTCACGGTCAGCTGAAAACCCTATTAAAATACCATCCCGAAATTACTTTAAGACTCATGTGTCAACTCATGACACCGGAGTGGCAATTTCGGCCCACAAGAGCTTCCAGCTACAGAAAAATAACATACCTGTGAACTGGAACAAAAATGCAAAACAAACTTAGGACTAAGAGTCCAACTTAGCTGATAGTAGTCTAGAAGCAGGAACATGCAACAGAAAGGCTCTGGTTACATTGATGGCCGGCACTAGAATAACAGAGCAGCAAGGCTAAATAGGATACTCCCATATCCTGATGGAAACAGGTGAACAGAGAAAGTAAAGCACACAAGTCCAGTACCACCAGTGACCACCGGGGGAGCCCAAAAACCAAATTCACAACAGTACCCCCCCCTCAAGGAGGGGGCACTGAACCCTCACAAGAACCACCAGGGCGATCAGGATGAGCCCCATGAAAGGCACGGACCAAATCAGAGGCATGAACATCAGAGGCTGTCACCCAAGAATTATCCTCTTGACCGTAGCCCTTCCACTTGACCAAATACTGAAGTTTCCGTCTGGAAACACGGGAGTCCAAGATCTTCTCCACAACATACTCCAATTCACCCTCAACCAACACCGGAGCGGGAGGCTCAACGGAAGGCACAACCGGTACCTCATACCTGCGCAATAATGACCGATGGAAGACATTATGGATAGAAAAAGATGCTGGGAGGTCCAATCGAAAGGACACGGGGTTAAGAATCTCCAAAATCTTATACGGGCCGATGAACCGAGGCTTAAACTTAGGAGAAGAAACCCTCATAGGGACAAAACGAGAAGACAACCATACCAAGTCCCCAACACGAAGACGAGGACCAACACGACGACGGCGGTTAGCAAAATGCCGAGTCTTCTCCTGGGACAACTCCAAATTGTCCACCACCTGTCCCCAAATCCGATGCAACCTATCCACCACAGTATCCACTCCAGGACAATCCGAAGACTCCACCTGACCGGAAGAAAAACGAGGATGAAACCCCGAATTGCAAAAGAAAGGAGAAACCAAAGTGGCAGAACTAGCCCGATTATTGAGGGCAAACTCCGCCAACGGCAAAAAGGCAACCCAGTCATCCTGATCCGCAGACACAAAACACCTCAAATAAGTCTCCAAGGTCTGATTAGTTCGCTCAGTCTGGCCATTAGTCTGAGGATGGAACGCAGACGAAAAAGACAAATCAATGCCCATCCTAGCACAGAACGCCCGCCAAAATCTAGACACGAACTGGGTCCCCCTGTCAGAAACGATATTCTCCGGAATACCATGCAAGCGAACCACATTTTGAAAAAACAGAGGAACCAACTCGGATGAGGAAGGCAACTTAGGCAAGGGCACCAAATGGACCATCTTTGAAAAACGGTCACACACCACCCAGATGACAGACATTTTCTGAGAAACAGGGAGATCAGAAATAAAATCCATAGAGATGTGAGTCCAAGGCCTCTTCGGAATAGGCAAAGATAACAACAATCCGCTGGCCCGAGAACAACAAGGTTTGGCCCGAGCACAAACATCACAAGACTGCACAAAAACTCGTACATCTCGAGACAGGGAAGGCCACCAGAAGGACCTAGCCACCAAATCCCTGGTACCAAAGATCCCGGGATGACCTGCCAACACAGAAGAATGAACCTCCGAGATGACTCTACTGGTCCAATCATCAGGAACAAACAGTCTACCAGGCGGGCAACGATCAGGTCTATCCGCCTGAAACTCCTGCAAAGCCCGTCGCAGGTCTGGGGAAACAGCAGATAATATCACCCCATCCTTAAGGATACCTGTAGGTTCAGAATCACCAGGGGAATCAGGCTCAAAACTCCTAGAAAGGGCATCCGCCTTCACATTTTTAGAACCTGGTAAGTATGAGACCACAAAATTAAACCGAGAGAAAAACAACGACCAGCGCGCCTGTCTAGGATTCAGGCGCCTGGCAGACTCAAGATAAATCAAATTTTTGTGATCGGTCAATACCACCACCTGATGTCTAGCCCCCTCAAGCCAATGACGCCACTCCTCAAAAGCCCACTTCATAGCCAAAAGCTCCCGATTACCAATATCATAATTTCGCTCGGCGGGCGAAAATTTTCGAGAAAAGAACGCACAAGGTCTCATCACGGAGCAGTCGGAACTTTTCTGCGACAAGACCGCCCCAGCTCCGATCTCGGAAGCATCGACCTCAACCTGAAAAGGAAGAGTAACATCAGGCTGACGCAACACAGGGGCGGAAGAAAAGCGGCGCTTAAGCTCCCGAAAGGCCTCCACAGCAGCAGGGGACCAATCAGCAACATCAGCACCCTTTTTGGTCAAATCAGTCAAAGGTTTAGCAACATCAGAAAAACCAGTTATAAATCGACGATAAAAATTAGCAAAGCCCAAAAATTTCTGAAGGCTCTTAAGAGAAGAAGGTTGCGTCCAATCACAAATAGCCCGAACCTTGACAGGATCCATCTCAATGGAAGAGGGGGAAAAAATGTACCCCAAAAAATAAATCTTTTGAACCCCAAAAATACACTTAGAACCCTTCACACACAAGGAATTAGCCCGCAAAACCTGAAAAACCCTCCTGACCTGTTGGACATGAGAATCCCAGTCATCCGAAAAAATCAAAATATCATCCAGATACACGATCATAAATTTATCCAAATATTCACGGAAAATGTCATGCATAAAGGACTGAAAGACTGAAGGGGCATTTGAAAGACCAAAAGGCATTACTAAATACTCAAAATGGCCCTCGGGCGTATTAAATGCGGTTTTCCACTCATCCCCCTGCTTAATTCGCACCAAATTATACGCCCCACGGAGATCAATCTTAGAGAACCACTTAGCCCCCTTTATTCGAGCAAACAAATCAGTCAGCAGTGGCAGAGGATACTGATATTTGACTGTAATTTTATTCAAGAGTCGATAATCAATACACGGCCTCAAAGAGCCATCTTTTTTAGATACAAAGAAAAAACCGGCTCCTAAGGGAGATGAAGAAGGACGAATATGTCCCTTTTCCAGGGACTCCTTAATATATTCTCGCATAGCAGCATGTTCAGGTACAGATAGATTAAATAAACGACCCTTTGGAAATTTACTGCCCGGAATCAGATCTATGGTACAATCGCAATCTCTGTGAGGAGGTAGTGAACCAAGCTTAGGCTCCTCAAAAACATCACGATAATCAGACAAAAATTCCGGAATCTCAGAGGGAATAGATGACGAAATGGAAACCAAAGGTACGTCCCCATGAGCCCCCTGACATCCCCAGCTTAACACAGACATTGCTTTCCAGTCAAGGACTGGGTTATGAGATTGTAACCATGGTAATCCGAGCACCAAAACGTCATGTAGATTATACAACACAAGGAAGCGAATCATCTCCTGATGGTCTGGATTCATACGCATAGTCACTTGTGTCCAGTATTGTGGTTTATTACTAGCCAATGGTGTAGAGTCAATACCCTTCAGAGGTATAGGAACTTCCAGAGGCTCTAGATCAAACCCACAGCGCCTGGCAAAGGACCAATCCATTAGACTCAAAGCGGCGCCAGAGTCGACATAGGCATCCGCGGTAATTGACGATAATGAACAAATCAAGGTCACAGACAGAATAAACTTAGACTGTAAAGTGCCAATTGAAATAGACTTATCAACCTTTTTTGTACGTTTAGAGCATGCTGATATAACATGAGTTGAATCACCACAATAGAAGCACAACCCATTTTTTCGCCTAAAATTCTGCCGTTCGCTTCTGGACAGAATTCTATCACATTGCATATTTTCTGGAGCCTTCTCAGAAGACACCGCCAAATGGTGCACAGGTTTGCGCTCCCGCAAACGCCGATCAATCTGAATAGCCATTGTCATGGACTCATTCAGACCTGTAGGTGCAGGGAACCCCACCATAACATCTTTAATGGCATCAGAGAGACCCTCTCTGAAATTCGCCGCCAGGGCACACTCATTCCACTGAGTAAGCACAGACCATTTACGAAATTTTTGGCAGTATATTTCAGCTTCATCTTGCCCTTGAGATAGGGCCATCAAGGCTTTTTCAGCCTGAATCTCTAAGTTAGGTTCCTCATAAAGCAACCCCAAAGCCAGAAAAAACGCATCCACATTGAGCAACGCAGGATCCCCGGGCGCCAATGCAAATGCCCAGTTTTGAGGGTCACCCCGCAGCAAGGAAATTACTATCCTAACCTGCTGTGCGGGATCTCCAGCGGAGCGAGATCTCAGGGAAAGAAATAATTTACAATTATTTTTGAAATTCAGGAAACGAGATCTATCCCCGGAGAAAAATTCTGGTATAGGAATTCTAGGTTCAGATATAGGAGCATGAATAACAAAATCCTGTAAATTTTGAACCTTCGTAGCAAGATTATTCAAACCTGTAACCAAACTCTGAGGATCCATTTTAATCAGGTGAGATCAGAGCCATTCAAGGATTAGAAGGAGAGAGAGAGACAAAGGCTGCAATTAGAGCAGAAATGCAACTGAGTCAACTAAAAAGCAAACTCAGAAGGGAAAAAAAAAAAAAAAAAATCTGCAGACTTCTTTTTCTCTCCTTTCTTCTGCCAACGGTTTTAACCCTTGGCCGGCCATACTGTCATGGTTCCCAATGGCAAGGGAACGTCAGAGAACTTAAATAACAGACTAGCTCTTGGGTGATGGAATCTCGAGCTGACCGTGAGCTAAACCTACCACACAACAAACAGTGGCCGGGTGGCGTACCTACGTTTTATCCCTAGACGCCTAGCGCCAGCCGGAGGACTAACTAACCCTAATAGAGGAAAATACAGACCTGGCTTACCTCTAGGGAAATTCCCCCAAAAAGGAGACAGAAGCCCCCCACATATATTGACGGTGAGTTCAGAGGAAAAGACATACGCAGTATGAAGGTAGGTTCAGCAAAGCGAGGTCCGCTTACTAGATAGCAAGAAGATACAATAGGGAACTTCACGGTCAGCTGAAAACCCTATTAAAATACCATCCCGAAATTACTTTAAGACTCATGTGTCAACTCATGACACCGGAGTGGTAATTTCGGCCCACAAGAGCTTCCAGCTACAGAAAAATAACATAACTGTGAACTGGAACAAAAATGCAAAACAAACTTAGGACTAAGAGTCCAACTTAGCTGATAGTAGTCTAGAAGCAGGAACATGCAACAGAAAGGCTCTGGTTACATTGATGGCCGGCACTAGAATAACAGAGCAGCAAGGCTAAATAGGATACACCCATATCCTGATGGAAACAGGTGAACAGAGAAAGTAAAGCACACAAGTCCAGTACCACCAGTGACCACCGGGGGAGCCCAAAAACCAAATTCACAACAAGTGTGCTACTGCTGCACTACAATATATATATATATATATATAGATAGATAGATAGATAGATAGATAGATAGATAGATAGATAGATACATATATTCCCATCTCCCCCTGTATATACCCTAAATATATTTCCCATCTTCCCCTGTATATACCCTATATATATGTCCCATCTTCCCCTGTATATACCCTATATATTTGTCCCATCTCCCCCTGTATACACCCTATATTTATATGTCCCATCTGCCCCCATCTGCCTCCTGTCCGTGCCCCTTCCTGTGGATGTTGGACACATGTTTTGTGCATTCTCTGCTGGTGTCTCACAATGACACGAGTCTCCAGCTCTATAAGGCCTCCTTTGTTCTGATTGCTGCTCGTCATCTCAGACGTAGAGGAACGTTCACTTTTTCCATCTGCATATCCTTTACTAATCGGCAGTTATCCTGAGAATTGGGGAAGGAAATCATATGGGACCTGGGAAAAGAATGTGCAACTTACGCAGAGAAAGTGCAAGCTCTTTGGTCCTTGTTCTGCAGGTGGCCATGAATAGTATCGAAGAGGTAAAGGTGAAGGGACTGACTCTAAAACTGATCAGCGGAGAATAATCAGCAGCATCTTGTGGTCCTGAATGTCCTTAATGTCCTGGGTGATTCCATCGTTTGTTTCTAGTGCAGATCTCAAACAATCCAATAATGTCTGCAGACAAGGAGCAATCAGACCATGCAATACCAGCACCTTCCATGATTCAGTACAGTGTGGTGAGGCATAGTGTGGTGCGCTGCAGGACAGTGTGGTGAGGCATAGTGTGGTGCGCTGCAGGACAGTGTGGTGAGGCATAGTGCGGTGTGGTGCAGTGAGGCATAGTGAGGTGCGATGCAGTACAGTGTGGTGAGGCATAGTGCGGTGTGGTACAGGACAGTGTGGTGAGGCATAGTGCGGTGTGGTGCAGTGAGGCATAGTGAGGTGCGATGCAGTACAGTGTGGTGAGGCATAGTGCGGTGTGGTGCAGGACAGTGTGGTGAGGCATAGTGCAGTGTGGTGCAGTGAGGCATAGTGAGGTGCGATGCAGTACAGTGTGGTGAGGCATAGTGCGGTGTGGTACAGGACAGTGTGGTGAGGCATAGTGCGGTGTGGTGCAGTGAGGCATAGTGAGGTGCGATGCAGTACAGTGTGGTGAGGCATAGTGCGGTGTGGTGCAGGACAGTGTGGTGAGGCATAGTGCAGTGTGGTGCAGTGAGGCATAGTGAGGTGTGATGCAGGACAGTGTGGTGAGGCATAGTGCGGGGTGGTGCAGGACAGTGGTGAGGCATAGTGCGGTGTGGTGCAGGACAGTGTGGTGAGGCATAGTGCGGTGTGGTGCAGGACAGTGTGGTGAGGCATAGTGCAGTGTGGTGCAGTGAGGCATAGTGAGGTGTGATGCAGGACAGTGTGGTGAGGCATAGTGCGGGGTGGTGCAGGACAGTGGTGAGGCATAGTGCGGTGTGGTGCAGGACAGTGTGGTGAGGCATAGTGCGGTGTGGTACAGGACAGTGTGGTGAGGCATAGTGCGGTGTGGTGCAGAGAGGCATAGTGAGGTGCGATGCAGTACAGTGAGGTGGGGCATAGTGAGGTGCAGTACAGTGTGGTGAGGCATAGTGGGGTGCAGTACAGTGCGGTGAGGCATAGTGGAGTACAGTGCAGTACAGTGCGGTGAGGCACAGTGGGGTGCAGTACAGTGTGGTGAGGCATAGTGGGGTGCGGTGCGAAAATTAAATTAGTTTGGCATGGCCTGATACAGCACGGTGCAGTACGGTTTGGTGAGATATACAGTTGTGCATAAAAGTTTACATACACCAGCAGAATTTTTGCTTTCTTGGCCTTTTTTCAGAGAATATAAATGATAACACCAAAAAATTTCCTCCACTCATGGTTAGTGGTTGGGTGAAGCCATTTATTGTTAAACTTCTGTTTTCTCTTTATAAATCATAATGACAACCCAAAACATCCAAATGACCCTGATCAGAAGTTCACATCCCCTGGTGATTTTTGCCTGATAACATGCACAGATGTTGACACAAATGGGTTTGACTGGCTACTATTGGTAACATCCTCACCTGTGACCTGTTTGCTTGTAATCAGTGTGTGCATAAAAGCCGAGTGAGTTTCTGGGATCCAGACAGACTCTTGCATCTTTCATCCAGCCACTGACGTTTCTGGATTGTGAGTCATGGGGAAAGCAAAAGAATTGTCAACGGATCTACGGGAAAAGGTAGTTGAACTGTATAAAACAGGAAAGGGATAAAAAAAAAAGATATCCAAGGAATTGATAATGCCAGTCAGCAGCTTTCACACTGTGATTAACGCATGGAAAATCAGGGGCTCTGTATAAACAAAACCACGGTCAGGTAGACCAACAAAATTGTCATCCACAACTGCCTGGAAAATTGTTCGGGATGCAAAGAAAAACCCACAAATAACATCAGCTGAAATACAGGACTCTCTGAAAACTAGCGATGTGGCTGTTTCAAGATGCACAATAAGGAGGCACTTGAAGAAAAATGGGCTGCATGGTCGAGTCGCCAGAAAAAAGCCATTACTGCGCAAATGCCACAAAGTATCTCACCTACAATACGCAAAACAGCACAGAGACAAGCCTCAAAACTTCTGGAACAAGGTGATTTGGATTGATAAGACCAAAATTGAACTTTTTGTCCACAACCATAAACGTTACATTTGGAGAGAGGTCAACAAGGCCTATGATGAAAGGAACACCATTCCTACTGAAAGCATGGAGGTGGATCGCTGACGTTTTGGGGATGTGTGAGCTAGTGAGCTACAAAGACACAGGAAACTTAGTCAAAGTTGAAGGAAAGATGAATGCAGCACGTTATCAGCAAATACTGGAGGCAACTTTGCAATTATCAGCCCGGAAGCTACGCATGGGACGTACTTAGACGTTCTAACATAACAACGATCCAAAACACAAGGACAAGTCAACCTGTCATTGGCTACAGCAGAACAAAGTGAAGGTTCTGGAGTGGCCATCTCAGTCTCCTGACCTCAATATCATTGAGCCACTCTGGGGAGATCTCAAGCGCGCAGTTCATGCTAGACAGCGCAGGAATTTACAGGAACTGGAAGCTTTATGCCAAGAAGAGTGGGCAGCTTTACCACCATCTGAGAAAATAAAGAACCTCATCCACAACTACCACAAAAGACTTCAAGCTGTCACTGATGTTAGAGGGGGCAATACACGGTATTAAGTAATGGGGTGTGTGAACTTTTCATCAGGGTCATTTGGATGTTTTGGGTTGTCATTATGATTTATAAAGAGAAAACACAGAAGTTTGACAATAAATGGCTTCACCCAACCACTGACCATGAGTGGAGGAAAAGTTTTGGTGTCATCATTCATATTCTCTGAAAAAAAGCCAAGAAAACAAAAATTCTGCTGGGGTGTGTAAACTTTTGAGCACAACTGTATAGTGGGGTGTGGTGCAGGACAGTATGGTATCGAGTGGTGCAGTAAAGTGAGGTGTAGTCCAGTACGTTCAGGGGCAACACGGTGTGTTCCAATGCAGCATGATTGAGAGTGGTCTGATGCAGTATGGTGCAGTACAGTGTGGTGAGGTATAGTGGGGTGTTGGGCAGGATAGTATGGTATCGAGTGGTGCAGTATAGTGAGGTGTAGTACGGTGAGGGGCAGTACATTATGGTCTGATGCTGTATGGTGCAGTACAGTGTGGTGAGGTATAGTGGGGTGTGGGGCAGGACAGTATGGTATCGAGTGGTGCAGTATAGTGAGGTGTAGTACAGTGAGGGGCAGTACATTATGGTCTGATGCAGTATGGTGCAGTAACTATAGAGTCGCACAGTATAATATGTGGGGGCAGTAGAGTACGGTATGGTGCAATCGTCTGGTGACGGGTAAAATGAGCCTGGTCGCAGAGGGTGCAACAACGACTGGGCAAATGTGAGAGGGCGGCCCGGCAACGCCGGCACCTATTTCTGCTATACGTGTTTCATCCGGAACTCGGCAGTTACCTGCACTACAATGCATACTGCAGTCCAATCAGGGGCCAGTAGCAGTTGTTTGGTGTCCCCATCACATGCGATGCGTGGCAATGATGTCATGCACCACCCATGGCGGGCACACCGAAGTTAGTGGTCGGCACTGAGGATGCCGCACGTCATGGGAGCGGAAGAATCATTTATTTTAGGACAGAGGACATTATGTCAGGATGGGACCGAGGATGGGGGACATTGTTGCAGGCTTGGGCCCAGGATGGGGGACATTTTTATAGGAAGGGACCCAGAATGGGGGACATTATACCAGGTACCAGGAAGGGGTCAGGAGGGAGGAAAATATTACAGGCTTCGGCCCAGGATGGGGGACATTATTAGAGGAAAGGGCACAGGACGGTGACATTATTACAGAATGGGGGAAAGAGGGAGGACATTAGAGGAAGGGTCCATGATGATGGACATTGTTGCAGGAAGAGGCCAATATAGGGTACATTATTGAAGTGAAGGGCCAGGATGTAGGAATTATTACAGGAAGGGGCCATGTTGTGTGAATTTATTGCAGGAAGGGTCTGTACAGTGAACATTATTACTGGAAGGGAAATATAATATAATGGAAATATAAAAGGGAAATATAAAATATAATGAAGGAAATTATACTAGGAAGGGGTCCAGGATGGGGAACATTGTTACAGAAAGGGGCAATGATAGGGGTTATTATTTCAGGAAAGAATCCAGGATGGGGGACATTGCACAAGGAATTTGCCTTGGATGGGAGACATTATTTCTGGAACAAATCTAGGATTTATTACTGGAAGTGGCCCATGATGGGGGACATCACTACTGGAAAGGCCCCAAAATGGGGGAATACTAGAAGGGGCTCAGGATGGGAGAAAATATAGCAGGAACTTGCCCGGGATGAGGGACCTAACTATTGGAAGGGGTATAGGACGGGGGACATTATCTCAGAACGTGGGACGTTATTATAGGAATGGGCCCAGAATAGAGGACATTATTACTGGAAGGGCCAAGGATGACCCTGGACATAAACGAACCACATGAGCGCTGTCAGCCCTGTGACTAGTATTTTATCAATGAGTCTCTTCTCAGTATGGCGTCAGAGCAGACGTCTGCGGTGAGGGTCATTCAGCAGAGTCTCGGCCTATGTCCTGGGCCTCCGAAGCTGCCCTGCCTACACCATCCCATGCTGGTACTACAGGAGTGGATGCAGCAGCCTCTCCAGCACTGGAACAGTCAATCCCGCCTCGTGGAAAATATGATGCGTTCATGGAGTGTCAAGCCTTTTCCCTCATTTCTGTTTACCCAGTATCCTAATATTAGCCTGGTCCCTGGGGAGCCGGGGTGTAAAAGACTCCTTATTGGGGCTGACGGGTGAGGTCATGTCTGTGGACTGCAGCCCATTAACCACATCCCTACCAGGAGTCACCACTGCCTGACACAATACACACAAGAGCTTATATCAGACAGGACCTCATATGGTCTAGACATGGAAGCAGGACTGGGGGAAGGGCACAAAATAAAGGAGCATGGGTACAATGTGTGTAACACGCTATATTATACAACAGGACGTCAAATGCAGGAGATCAGGTGCCATTGAGGCTAGACAGTATTTCTGATCAGGGAGGACAAAATCAATCCAGGACTGAAGATTTGAAGACCATGCAGCCTCTGTGGACCTTCACCGCTGGAGTAAACCGGCAGCTGGAGACAAAACTGTGAAGAACTGAATGGTCAGAAGATATGGGAGCCACAAGAGTGGGGATGTAATGAATGATGTGGTGAGAATGGTGAACTCCAAAAACCTCAGCACCAGGACAGGGCCGGAGACATAGCTGTGGCCGATCTCCATAACGTGACAGCCAAGTGACCTGATACGTATCATCACATACACCAAACTGCAGAGCCAGGCTCTGGCAACCATACCGGGCAGCAGCATGTGTCCATCAGAACTTTACCTGTCCATATATACAGAGTCAGCCAGACATGATGTTGTCCCCTCTCGTTGGTGGTTTCTCAGTTGGGTCACTGTTGCTGGACACATAGCTGGCTACACCCATGACACTGGTACACCAGAGATCCCTTCGTTATTGATTAGACTAATCTCTATAGTCCCACTCCCGTACTTCTCTCATGTTGCTCCAGTTCTCTAGAATGTAGTACTCCAGGCAATCCAACAAAGTCCCAATACCCACAGTTTTAGACATCTGTTTAGACAAGCATCACAGCACGTTTTGGGGTTGTGTTGCTGCCTCTGGCACTGGTGCCTTGATCGTGTGCAAGGCATCATGAAATCTGAGGATCACCAAGGATTGAGGTGGCAATGTAGTGCCCAGTGTCAGAGAGCTAGGTTTGCGTCCTAGGTCATGGGTCTTCCAGCTTGACAATGACCCCAAACATACTTCAAGAAGTCCCCAGAAATGGATGAAAGCAAAGCACTGGATAGTTCTGACGTGGCAGCAATGAGTCCAGATCTAAATCCCATTGATCACCTGTGGGGAGATCTTGCAATCGCTTTTGGGAGAAGGTGAAATATGAGCCTGGGAGCAGATTGTAAGAAGAGTCGTCCAAGATCCCGGCTGAGAGGAGGAAGAAGCTTGTGGATGGTTATAAGAAGCGACTGATTGCAGTTATTTATTCCAAAGGGGGCGACCGAATATTAAGAATAGGGTGCCAACAATTTTGTCCTGGCCATTTTTGGAGTTTTTAGTGAAATTATGTCCAATTTGCCTTTTTTTGTCTTTTTTTGTGTTGTTCCAATACGCATGGAAGAGATAAACCTGAGTATAACAAAACATGCGGAATTGCAGTAATTTTCTGGGAGAAATACTTCATTTTCTGTTACAATATCAAGGGTGCCAACACTTTCAGCCACGACTGTAAATAAGGATAAGATGCATTAGTCATATGACCACTTCGAGTCCTGGAAGAGATAGAGGAGGAAACCCCCAGAAACACAATGTGACGATCAACGAGCTGACCATGTGTTGGTCATGAGATGGGAATGGCGTCATGTCTGAGTACTCAGGAGCCTCCATAGCCACGCAGGTCACAACACAAGATTCACATTCCCCGCAGCCACACAGATAAGGAATAGGTTACAGCAGTGTTCACCAAATCCATGTAATATAAGGTTGGGGGTTTAAAAAGTGGAGATTTAGGATCAGATATCAACCAAGATGACAGGCATCTTCACAGAGAATAGTCCCCTATGGTGAATCCAACTTTATGTATTAGGCGCCTATCACTCTGCCATATCTTTCAGTAATCAAAGAAACAGGCAGCTTCTAGACTCCTTGGTCTTCACCAAGACTTCTCTTTTTTTCTCCAGATCATTTACTAACTTTTGACCCCTTTGTCTGCTGTCTCCTTACACTTTTATCCGTTCTTGACTGCTCTCTCCTCTACAGAGTCATGTATCTTCTCTAGACTCATCAGCCCCTCCATACTCCGGTTCTCTGCAGACTTTTCTCTCTTCTAGAGTTTTCAGTCCCCTCCAGACTCCTCTGTTCTTCCATACTCCTGTCCTGTCCTAAGAAGACTTCTTTATCTTCTACAGTGTCCTCCATACTCTCTAGACTCATCTTCCCTTCCATTGATTGGTTTTCTGCAGACTTCTCTCTCCTCGAGAGTCCTCAGTCCCCTCTAGATTCCTCTGCCCTGCCATACTCATGTCTCCAGCAGAGTCCTCTCTCCTCTACAGAGTCCTCCATCCTCTCTAGATTCCTACACCCTTCCATACTCCTGTTCTCTGCAGACTCCTTTCTCCTCTACGGTCTTCCATCCTCCCTAGACTCCTCTGCCTTTACATACTTCAGTTCTCTGCAGACTGCTCTCACTTCTAACATTTTCAGTCCCTTCTAGACTCCTCTGTCCTTCCATACTCCTGTCCCAAGAACTCCTCTATCTTCTACAGTGTCCTCCATCTTCTCTAGACTCATCCTCCCTTCCATTGGTTGGTTTTCTGCAGACTTCTCTCTCCTCTAGAGTCCTCAGTCCCCTATAGATTCCTCTGTCTTGCCATACTCCTGTCTCCAGCAGAGTCCTCTCTTCTTTATAGAGTCCTCCATCCTATCTAGACTCCTACGCCCTTCCACACTCCTGTTCTCTGCAGACTTTTTTCTCCTCTACGGTCTTCCATCCTCCATAGACTCCTACGCCCTTCCATACGCCTGTTCTCTGCAGACTCCTTCCTCCTTTACAGTCTTCCATCCTCTCTAGACTACTCTGCCCTTCCATACTTCTGTACTTTGCAGATTCCTCTTTCCTAAGCTCCCCTTCCAGATCTCTCGTTGACATTTATGTGTCTTTCTCCAGACTCCTCTGTCATCCCAATACATATTTGATCCCATTAGACTTCTCTCCCCCTCCAGAAACCTCTGTCCTCAATTAATGTCTGAAATAAATGTTTTTCTTGATTGAAATATAATCATACTTGCAAAACCTCTGATCGAATGTGTGTTGTAAACTGGCAGTGGCCGTGACCATTTCTTTCTAATCTCATTGCATGGAATGCCCCTTTGTTTTATTTGGCGTCACTTCCAGGAGCACATTGGACAAAGCTCGCCAGGCCCCATGCACTGCTCCAGCATTAGTCATTTGTTACATACTTTTCATCTGATATGATGGTTGTCTGTAGAGCAGAGTCTCCTGAGAGCTATGACTGCAGAGAGACTGGTGGAAAGGATCCAACTTGGCTTGTGTGATCTGAGTCTCAAGGGTCTATGGTGAGGGAGACAACGGCCATGAGCACAGCATAAGTTGTGTGTGAGACTTGGCGTGGGTGGTACTGGGACCAGTTACGAGCATTTGGAGCGCCCCCACACCGCCGCAGGGCCGAGGGGTACCCGGAGCCGGGCCTCTAGGTCTCAGTCCTGGGGTTGTCACGGTGGCTAGACCCGGTCCGTGGCCCTGTCTGTCAGTGGGGGACGTCCGGTGCAATAAGTGATGTTGTAGCGGTGCAGTTGTGGGGTGCAGGTCGCGGTAAATAACGAGGACACCAGGTTGCAGTCTCTTTACCTCTTTACTGAAGCTCTCTGGGTCCTCAGTCCGGAATACGGCTCACCAGGCTGCGCAAGTCCGGCCGGTCCAATGGCACTTCCAGAGCTCTCCTTGCAGGTGGAAATCGGTGCCTTCCTTCTAGCGCTATGTGTTGCAGTCCTTCCCTGCTGTGCTTACGGAAAGTCCCCACAACTGTTGTGTCTGTTTCTCGTGTTCCCTCACAACAACTTAATTCGCAATGATCTTTCTCGTCCCTCCAGATACTATGGTAGGAACGCACCCGTATGACGGGGAGGCTCGGAGATCTTCCGGGACTCTATCTGCGCCCCTCTCCTGTTGGTACCCCCCTTTGCCTTCCTGGGTGATGCGTGAGACAGTCCGCCTCAAGCTAACTGCCCTGCCGTAGGTCTGAGGTATGGCTTGAAACTCTTTACCTCCTCGGCGTTCCGGCCACCGGTAGTGCGCCTCAGTAAGGTGCTGCCTCTTTCAGCACAACCCTCACTGGTATCTCCTTTCGCTTGATTTCGTTTCTCACTCAGCACAATCTATCTCGCTTCTTAGTCCTTCCTTGGGCACCGCCGCTATGCTGAGCAGGCACGGTCCCTTTACGTTCTTTCCATGCCAAGCCTCTGCCAGGATCCCACCCCTGGCAGAGACCCTACAGTCTCTCCCTTCACAACACCCTCTGCCACCAGGTGTTGCTCCGTTCAATCCCGTCAGCGTTCTCTCTAACTTCCTGCCTGACCCCCAGTTTACCCACTATGGTGGGGAGTGGCCTAATGAATAGCACCCTTAGCTCCCCCCGGAGGCCCAGCTGTGAAATGTCTTGGTGACTGTGATACCTGCTCAGAGAACTCCTTCCGTGCCATCGAACGCAGCATGGCCCCCCTTAGTGGCTGAACCATGCTACTGCAACGACCAGGACTCTGGGGCGCTGCACATTCATTTTATGAGCGCCATTTTCACATGTAGAGTTTGGTGACACCTGGAAGGTATGTGCTGCTACCTTAGATGAGAAGAAGGCTGGAAGTCTGATTTTTATTTTTCCTCTTATTGATCTAGTGCTGGTGTAGTGATTATATGAATACTATTATGATTATCAGGCAGAGAAGATCCTTCTATGGACGACAGGGCAGCCTGTGGCTCACTCTTAGCCTTTCTCCCTACATAGCACGTCCAGGGTTTGAGTCCTGCAGAGATGAGGTAGACACAGATGTTGAACATGTATGACATACATCCAGATATTAAGGCATGGACCCTTGTTCTATACCCTGTGTCGAGGTGGGGTAACAGTGGTTCGTTGTTGGACATGGACTCTGGTTTTCTCTAGAAATATTCCATCTCAATCATCTCTTTGAGGTTTCTCTATTCTCAACCTTCAGGATGGGAGGGCGGATTGTGCTGCTCTCTGTAGGCTGTCACCAGTGCAGATGGAGCTGTTCACGCCTGTGGGGGGCGTTATTGTGGATTTTGTTTTCTCTCTGTCTCTGACTCATTAGATTTATAATCTTGGCCATCGTCCACCACATCACTGCTACCCAGCAATGTCACTGACATTCTCATGTTCTGGATCAGATACTGCGGGGTTCCCACCTCACCTGTCTGTGATACCCTGAGATACCATCAATACCATGTCCATCATATGAATGTCGCTGATACTCCGTCACGAACAACAGTTCTGCTGGTGAGAATTCTTACAAAAGATCACTATGGTGGGGGATGAGGACATCTCTGGGGGAGGGTAAAAGCCTTGAGGGCCCCAAATCCAGCTGTTTCTGTCAAAATCTAAAATTCTGAGTATGCAAAATATGTGGTTCTGTCGCCTCAAGTCTCCACCTTACTGATACGCTAAAAACTGAAAAGATGAAAGTTTCCACACTGAAGAGATGTCATCAAACTTTTACCGTGGCAATCTCCGGTCATGTATGTCACCTTGGTCTGGGTATGGGTCCTGATGATGGCGGAGAGTAGGTTGCAGGGGAAAAGCTAAGAGTAGTTATTCAAACATGGCTCCAGAGGCGGCAGAGTTGGGCGCTGAGAACGGTGGCTCATGTCAGAGCTGAGATTTTTGAGCAGATGTTATTATGATGTTTTGATTTCCATGCAGGTCCAGAGATGCCACCAGTCATTCATCCAGGTGATCCAAGAGGACGGCTGTCTCCTCACCTGTCATCTCCTCCCATCTATCCATCACTTTGTTGTGGTCATGGTTGCTATTTCTGATGTGTTGAATAAGTCAGTCCCGGAGGTACCATAAAGATCGCAGGACGTTGATGTAGTGAGAAGAGTAAGGAAGGAAGTTCACAACATGCAAAGGGGGGAAACATCCGCCTTGTTGGCCTCGCTGATCCCTCATGTCATTATCATAGGGTCTTTTCCATTCAGTGCTGCTGACTAAACCTCTTCACGTCCCTCATCAGTGAGAACGTCCTGGATCTGACATCTCATCATACTCATGTCACCAGGCATTTTAAACTTCTTGACCCCTTGCCTGGTAATCCTCCCTAATTGTTTGAGAAACTCATGCAAACGTCCAGATGAGATGCAGTGGCCTCAGCTTCAGAGAGTCCTGGATGAGATCCATTACATGCCGCTTACAACCCACTCTTTACTCTGCTAAATATAGAAACAGAAGTATGCTCTCCACCGTGCCAAGGCCTCGTCATAACAGCCGGCAGACGTTCGTAGCCCAGAGTCTGCTGCACCATACACCAGAGCTAAAGACTGTAGCTCCACTACATGTATTGTGTCCAGGAAGAAGGCCAGCAGGCCAGGACAAAAGGTGCTGCCATCAGGGTCCTGCCACTGATATCAAAAGGGTCCTGCCACTGATACTAAGAGTCCTGTCACTTACACTAAGAGTCCTGCCAATAATGCTAAAGGGGTCCGGCCACGAATACTAAAAGGGTCCGGCCACGGATACTAAGAGTCCTGTCACTTACACTAAGAGTCCTGCCAATAATGCTAAAGGGGTCCGGCCACGAATACTAAGAGGGTCCGGCCACGGATACTAAGAGTCCTGTCACTTACACTAAGAGTCCTGCCAATAATGCTAAAAGGGTCCAGCCACTGATACTAAGAGTCCTGTCACTTACACTAAGAGTCCTGCCAATAATGCTAAAAGGGTCCTGCCACTGATACTAAGAGTCCTGTCACTTACACTAAGAGTCCTGCCAATAATGCTAAAAGGGTCCTGCCACTGATACTAAGAGTCCTGTCACTTACACTAAGAGTCCTGCCAATAATGCTAAAAGGGTCCTGCCACTGATACTAAGAGTCCTGTCACTTACACTAAGAGTCCTGCCAATAATGCTAAAAGGGTCCTGCCACTGATACTAAGAGTCCTGTCACTTACACTAAGAGTCCTGCCAATAATGCTAAAGGGGTCCGGCCACGAATACTAAAAGGGTCCGGCCACGGATACTAAGAGTTCTGTCACTTACACTAAGAGTCCTGCCAATAATGCTAAAAGGGTCCAGCCACTGATACTAAGAGTCCTGTCACTTACACTAAGAGTCCTGCCAATAATGCTAAAGGGGTCCGGCCACAAATACTAAAAGGGTCCTGCCACGGATACTAAGAGTCCTGTCACTTACACTAAGAGTCCTGCCAATAATGCTAAAGGGGTCCGGCCACGAATACTAAAAGGGTCCGGCCACTGATACTAAGAGTCCTGTCACTTACACTAAGAGTCCTGCCAATAATGCTAAAAGGGTCCGGCCACGGATACTAACAGGGTCCAGCCACAGATACTAAGAGTCCTGCCAATAATAATAAAAGGTTCCAGCCACTATGCTAAAACAGTATGGCAACTAATACTAAGAGTCTTGCTACAAATACTATAAAAAAATAAAGCCAATAATACTAAACGAGTCACTTAAAATAACACTAAATGAGTCCTGCAACTAATACTAAAAGAGTCTATCAAGGAGAATACCGGATAGATCATGCACATGCCATGGCTGCCACCAATTTGTCAGTGGACAATAGGGGAGAGATCATGCAGATCCCACCACTGCCACCAAATTGTCAAAGTACCAACAGGATGTATCATGCAGAACCCCCGGCAGCTAACAACACTGTGCCACCACTAATCATCCTCCGGACAATTACGCAATTGACTGACAAGTGACAGACGAGGCCGCACCTATTTTCACTACTAGGCAGTTTATAGGTGAACTACCAGGCAGTGTGTGGTATATACACCTCCAATTCCAACGCATGGAATATATATACATACCCCGGTACAGACACTGCCAGCTCCTCAATAACAAAAGCGATTACTAGCTGCCACCACCAGTCATTTATACAGGATGATTGGACACCCGTTACAGGTAGCGTATGGCTGCAGAGGTGCAGTTTACAGAGCAAGTGGAACAGAGCTATTACATTTTATATATTTAATCCAGACAGTAAGCCCCTGACACTATTAATAAAATAATTATCTGTCTCTCCAACCTAATCTCTCCTGTGCCAATAGATCTTACACCTGCCTCTTTGCAACTCTTGCCACTACTGGGTCTTTCACCTGATTCCCTGTCTCCTCTTCTGCTCCGAGGTCTTACACCTGATACTCTGTCTCCTAAGCCTCTCCTCTTCCACTCCTGGGTCTTACATCTGATTCTCTGTCTCCTCTGCCCTCCTTTTCCACTCCTGGGTCTTTCTCCTGATTCCATGTCTCCTCTTCTGCTCCGAGGTCTTACACCTGATACTCTGTCTCCTAAGCCTCTCCTCTTCCACTCCTGGGTCTTACATCTGATTCTCTGTCTCCTCTGCCCTCCTTTTCCACTCCTGGGTCTTTCTCCTGATTCCATGTCTCCTCTTCTGCTCCGAGGTCTTACACCTGATACTCTGTCTCCTAAGCCTCTCCTCTTCCACTCCTGGGTCTTACATCTGATTCTCTGTCTCCTCTGCCCTCCTTTTCCACTCCTGGGTCTTTCTCCTGATTCCCTGTCTCCTCTTCTGCTCCGAGGTCTTACACCTTATACTCTGTCTCCTAAGCCTCTCCTCTTCCACTCCTGGGTCTTACATCTGATTCTCTGTCTCCTCTGCCCTCCTTTTCCACTCCTGGGTCTTTCTCCTGATTCCCTGTCTCCTCTTCTGCTCCGAGGTCTTACACCTTATACTCTGTCTCCTAAGCCTCTCCTCTTCCACTCCTGGGTCTTACATCTGATTCTCTGTCTCCTCTGCCCTCCTTTTCCACTCCTGGGTCTTTCTCCTGATTCCCTGTCTCCTCTTCTGCTCCGAGGTCTTACACCTTATACTCTGTCTCCTAAGCCTCTCCTCTTCCACTCCTGGGTCTTACATCTGATTCTCTGTCTCCTCTGCCCTCCTTTTCCACTCCTGGGTCTTTCTCCTGATTCCCTGTCTCCTCTTCTGCTCCGAGGTCTTACACCTGATACTCTGTCTCCTAAGCCTCTCCTCTTCCACTCCTGGGTCTTACATCTGATTCTCTGTCTCCTCTGCCCTCCTTTTCCACTCCTGGGTCTTTCTCCTGATTCCCTGTCTCCTCTTCTGCTCCGAGGTCTTACACCTGATACTCTGTCTCCTAAGCCTCTCCTCTTCCACTCCTGGGTCTTACATCTGATTCTCTGTCTTCTCTTCCATTCCTGGTTCTTGTGAGTCGCCCGCTAGGGCCTAGGGGTACTCGGTACCGGGTCCGGTACTTAAAGGGGATGTCACGGTGGCAGCGACCCGGTCTGTGGCCCTGGGCGCCCAAGTAAAAGGGAATATCCTTAAAGGGGTTTTGAATAAAGTTTGTGTTCGTGAGGTGACCAACGCTGCTTAAAGGGGTCCACTGGAGTGATGTTATGGCAGCTAAGATGGTATGGCTTCCCACAGGTGAAGCAGGGTCCCCAGGGCTCTCGGTGTATAGATGAAGATGGTGGGTAGTGTAGCAAGAAACAGAGGACACAGGTTTGCAGTCTCTTTACCTGGTTTACTGATGAATTCAGGCAGCCACAGTCCAGGGCACCAGATCACAGGTACAGGCAGGGTCCGGCCGGCTTAGAAGCGAGTTGGGAGTCCTCTTTACCATGTGGAGTTAGAAGCCTTCCCTCTAGCACTGTGGTGTAGTTCCTTGCTGCCCTAGGTCTCTCACAAGGTCCTCACGTGTTCTCTCTGTCCTCCTTGTAGGTAGGACACTAACACATATGACAGGTGGCTCAAGCCTTTTTACAGGGTCTCTATCACGACCCGGGCTCTATGCGCCACTGTGTATCCAGGTGTCAGAGCGGACAGGTGACTTGGAATCCAGCTGTCCTGCCGGTTTCTGTTGTGAGTCCCTCACAACCTCGGTCTTCCGGCTACCGGTGTCTGCGCTCTGTCGGGAGGTAGCCCAGTCACAGCTATTCTCCCCTGTTGTCACTCTCCTGAGCTTCACTTCTCCTACACACTCTCTACAATCCGTTCGGCTTTCTCTTTCTCTCTTTCTAGGAGCTGCAGCACTTCTCGCGGCTGCACGGCCCCTTTGCTCCATTCTCCTCTGTTTCTCTGACAGGAACTCTCTCTACTTTCCCTCCAGACCAGAATATATATAGGGGAGCCACCCACAAGCTGGATCAGAGCTCCCACTTCTGGCCTGGAGTGGGAACATGTATGCTTGTGTTTATCTGATAAAGAAGATCCGTCCTCTCTTCCAAGTGTGAAATCACTCTCACGGTGAGGAAAGCAATATCACTGTGACAACCAGGAACCTGGGGTGTCACACTTACACCTGATGCTCTGTCTCCTCGACCTATCCTCTTCCACTCCTGGGTCTTACATCTGATTCTCTGTCTTCTCGGCCTCTCCTCTCCTGCTCCTGGGTCTTACACCTGATACTCTGTCTCCTCGACCTATCCTCTTCCACTCCTGGGTCTTACATCTGATTCTCTGTCTTCTCGGCCTCTCCCCTCCTGCTCCTGGGTCTTACACCTGATACTCTGTCTCCTCGACCTATCCTCTTCCCCTCCTGGGTCTTACATCTGATTCTCTGTCTTCTCTTCCATTCCTGGTTCTTACACCTGATGCTCTATCTCCTCGACCTATCCTCTTCCACTCCTGGGTCTTGCATCTGATTCTCTGTCTTCTCGGCCTCTCCTCTCCTGCTCCTGGGTCTTACTGGGTCTTACACCTGATACTCTGTCTCCTCGACCTATCCTCTTCCCCTCCTGGGTCTTACATCTGATTCTCTGTCTACTCAGACTCCTCTTCTGCTTCTGGTTCTTACACCTGATGCTCTATCTCCTCGACCTATCCTCTTCCACTCCTGGGTCTTACATCTGATTCTCTGTCTTCTCGGCCTCTCCTCTCCTGCTCCTGGGTCTTACTGGGTCTTACACCTGATACTCTGTCTCCTCGACCTATCCTCTTCCCCTCCTGGGTCTTACATCTGATTCTCTGTCTACTCAGACTCCTCTTCTGCTTCTGGTTCTTACACCTGATGCTCTATCTCCTCGACCTATCCTCTTCCCCTCCTGGGTCTTACATCTGATTCTCTGTCTTCTCTTCCATTCCTGGTTCTTACACCTGATGCTCTATCTCCTCGACCTATCCTCTTCCACTTCTGGGTCTTATATCTGATTCTCTGTCTACTCAGACTCCTCTTCTGCTTCTGGGTCTTACACCTGATACTCTCTCTTTTCGGGTCCCCCCTTTTTAACCCCTGGGTCTTACATCTGATTCTCTGTCTCCTCAACATCTCCTCTTCCATCCCTTTCTGTTACATCTGATTCTCTGTCTTCTCGACCTTTCACCTTCCAATTCTGGATCTTACACCTAATTCTCTGTCTCTTCTTCCACTACTGAGTCTTACACATGATTTTCTGTCTCCTTGACCTCTCCTCTTCCACCCCTGAATCTTCCACCTGATTCTCTGTCTCTTCTTCCACTCCGTTTTAGGTCAATTAGGATTACCATAATTATTAATATTTGCCAAATGCCAGAATAATAAGAGACAGAGAATGTGTTAAGTCATTTTTATTATTTACTGCAAAGTCAAACGTTTACATACACTAATATTGCTATGCCGTTAAACAATTCTGGACTGTCCATATGGTGAAGTAATGTGTTTGGAGGCTTCTGATAGTTTTTTTTGCAACATCTGAGTTAATTAGAGACACACCTGTGGTTGTATTTTAATGCACACCTGAAACACACTGCTTCTTTGTGTAGCATCAGGGGAAAGTCTCAAGAAATCAGCCAACATATCAGGAAGAGAATTGTGGACTTGTACAAGTCTGGCTCATCCTTGGGTACAATTTAAATATACCTGAAGGTACCTTGTTCACCTGTACAAACAAATATACGCAAGTACAAACAAGATGGAAATGTCCAGCCATCATACCGCTCAGGAAGGAGACGGGTTCTGTGTCCCAGACATGAACATGCTTTGGTCCGACATGTGCATATCAACCCAAGGACAAAAAGCAAAAGACCTTGTGAATGTGATAGCGGAAGCTGGTAAGATTGTGTCACTATCCACAGTGAAATGAGTACTGTATCAACATGGGCTGAAAGGCCGCTGTGTCGGGAAGAAGCCATTACTCCAAAAGAAACATAAAAAGCCAGATTAATGTTTGCAAATGCACACAGAAATAAAGACCTTCATTTTTTAAGACTTGTCCTGTGGTCTGAGGAAACTAAAATTTAACTTTTCGGGCATAATGACCATCATTACGTTTGGAGGAAAAAGAGAGAAGCTTGGAAACCTAGGAACACCATCCCAACTGTGAAATACGGGGGTGGCAGCATCATGTTGTGGGGTTGTTTTTCTGCAGGAGGGACTGGTGCACTTCACAAAATAGATGACATCATGAGAATAAAAGATTATTTGGCAATACTGAATCAACATCTCAAGTCATCAGCCAGGAAGTGAAAGCTTGGGCAGAGATGGGTCTTCTAAATGGACAATGACCTGAACCATACTGCCAAAATGGTAACAGAGTGGCTTAAGGAAAACAAAGTCAATGTTTGGAGCGGCCATCACAAAGCACTAATCTCAATCCTATTGAAAATTTATGGGCAAAGATGAAAAGGCCGATGCGGGCAAGGCGACCTATAAACCTGGATCAGTTACACCAGTGTTGTCGGGAGGAAGGAGATCCCAAACGTCTGACCCAAGTCATTCAGTGTAAGGGCAATGGGACCAAATACTAATGACATGGATGGAAACTTCTGACTTTGCAGTAAGTAATAAAAATGCCTTAAAACATTCTCTGTCTCTTATTATTCTGGCATGTTGCAAATATTAATAATTATGGTAATCCTAATTGTCCTAAAACGGGAAGAGTTTATTATATTTTCATGTCAGATATTGAGAAAAAGATGCAGATTAATGTCTTTATATAAAGTGGATGGAAACTTCTGGTTTCAACTGTACCTGCCATCCAGAACTTTACCTCCTAGTTCCCTACAACTGTTACAGTAAAGAATATCTTATCCACACTGACTTTATACCTTTTGTGGTAGAGCGGCTCACTCGGCTGGACACAGAGGTACAACTGGAACACTGTCTCTTTAAGAAAAGGCTTGGTTTATTGTAGCAGCATAAACCAAGCTGGGAAAATAAAGACAGCCCTCTGGGCAAAACAGCAAAACGAAGAAACAAAAAAACACAGTCCTTTCCTAGCAGGATCAGCCCGCTCACCGGCAGTAATGTCCACGGTTCAGATTGAGCACACACCTTCCTGGAGTCCTATCTCTCCAGGAACCACTGAAGGCTTTGGCGGTCAGCCATTTAGCCCAGACCTTGTGACTCCTCCATCATGTGACTGCTCACATGATCCTGACATCACACAGGTCCTGTAAGGATGCTGCAGGGGAGATACAGTACATGGACCTCCTCCCACCCGCTCTATGGAGGTCCACTAAAACCAGCCCATCATATAACTTTATATGAACCATCCCAACACGCAGTGTGCTGGAGGAATCTATTCTGGTTTTACATCTCTGAGGCCATCATGTGCAGTGACACATATCTCCCCTCCATCACTTCACAAGTGACTCTAAACACTTTACAGTAAACAATCTCTAACTCACACTGCCTGTATACCCTTACAGTAAAGAATCTCTCATTCACACTGCCCGTATACCCTTACAGTAAAGAATCTCTCATTCACACTGCCCGTATACCCTTACAGTAAAGAATCTCTCATTCACACTGCCCGTATACCCTTACAGTAAAGAATCTCTCATTCACACTGCCCGTACACTCTTACAGTAAAGAATCTCTCATTCACACTGCCTGTATACCCTTACAGTAAAGAATCTCTCATTCACACTGCCCGTATACCCTTACAGTAAAGAATCTCTCATTCACACTACCTGTATACCCTTACAGTAAAGAATCTCTCATTCACACTGCCCGTATACCCTTACAGTAAAGAATCTCTCATTCACACTGCCCGTATACCCTTACAGTAAAGAATCTCTCATTCACACTGCCCGTATACCCTTACAGTAAAGAATCTCTCATTCACACTGCCCGTATACCCTTACAGTAAAGAATCTCTCATTCACACTGCCTGTATACCCTTACAGTAAAGAATCTCTCATTCACACTGCCCGTATACCCTTACAGTAAAGAATCTCTCATTCACACTGCCCGTATACCCTTACAGTAAAGAATCTCTCATTCACACTACCCGTATACCCTTACAGTAAAGAATCTCTCATTCACACTGCCCGTACACTCTTACAGTAAAGAATCTCTCATTCACACTGCCTGTATACCCTTACAGTAAAGAATCTCTCATTCACACTACCTGTATACCCTTACAGTAAAGAATCTCTCATTCACACTGCCTGTATACGCTTACAGTAAAGAATCTCTCATTCACACTACCCGTATACCCTTACAGTAAAGAATCTCTCATTCACACTGCCCGTATACCCTTACAGTAAAGAATCTCTCATTCACACTGCCCGTATACCCTTACAGTAAAGAATCTCTCATTCACACTGCCCGTATACCCTTACAGTAAAGAATCTCTCATTCACACTGCCCGTATACCCTTACAGTAAAGAATCTCTCATTCACACTGCCCGTACACTCTTACAGTAAAGAATCTCTCATTCACACTGCCTGTATACCCTTACAGTAAAGAATCTCTCATTCACACTACCTGTATACCCTTACAGTAAAGAATCTCTCATTCACACTACCTGTATACTCTTACAGTAAAGAATCTCTCATTCACACTGCCTGTATACCCTTACAGTAAAGAATCTCTCATTCACACTACCTGTATACCCTTACAGTAAAGAATCTCTCATTCACACTGCCCGTATACCCTTACAGTAAAGAATCTCTCATTCACACTGCCCGTATACCCTTACAGTAAAGAATCTCTCATTCACACTGCCCGTATACCCTTACAGTAAAGAATCTCATTCACACTGCCCGTACACTCTTACAGTAAAGAATCTCTCATTCACACTGCCTGTATACCCTTACAGTAAAGAATCTCTCATTCACACTACCTGTATACCCTTACAGTAAAGAATCTCTCATTCACACTGCCCGTATACCCTTACAGTAAAGAATCTCTCATTCACACTGCCCGTATACTCTTACAGTAAAGAATCTCTCATTCACACTGCCTGTATACCCTTACAGTAAAGAATCTCTCATTCACACTGCCCGTATACCCTTACAGTAAAGAATCTCTCATTCACACTGCCCGTATACCCTTACAGTAAAGAATCTCTCATTCACACTGCCTGTATACTCTTACAGTAAAGAATCTCTCATTCACACTGCCTGTATATGCAGCGCCCCAGAGTCCTGGTCGTTGCAGTACTGTGGCTCCGCCACTAAGGGGAGCCATGGTGCGTCTGATGGCACTGAAGGAGTTAATCTGATCAGGTATCACAGACACCAATACATTTCACAGCCGGGCCTCCGGGGGGAGCTAAGGGTTCTATTCACTAGGCCACTCCCCACCATAGTGGGTAAACTGGGGGTCAGGCAGGAAGTTAGGGCAGAAAGCTGACTGGGTTGGAACCAGGAAACACCTTGTGGCAGAGGGTGTTGTAGGGGAAGATACAGTAGGGTCTCTGTCAGGGGTGGGATCCTGACAGAGGCTTGGCAACTTGAACGAATGTATCGGGACCGTGCCTGCTCAGCATAGCGGCGGTGCCCAAGGAAGGATTAGAAGCGAGATAGATTGTGCTGAGTGAGAAACGAGATCACGCAAAAGGAGAAATACCAGTAGGAGTCGTGCTGTAAGACCGAAGCAACATCCTACTGAGGCGCACTACCGGTGGCCGGAACGCCGAGGGAGTATCATAACATTCAGCTTCAAGCAATACTCCAAACAGCGGCAGGACAGTCAGTTTAAGGCGGGCTGTCTAACTTAAATCACCTATGCAGTCTTGGGGGGCAACTTGTGGAGAGGGGCGTGTCAGGATCACACTCAGTCGGAGCAGCCTTTGAAAGTGGGGAATCACCAGAAATAATACACAAGACACGTCTTGTATAGTGTATCACTGGGAAGTCTCTGAAGCACGCCTGCCTTCAAGGTGCTATCCCTTCTTTATATAGTTGTATCGGTAGGTTCAGTGGTTATACAAGTTTTGCATGTTTAAACAAAGAGACAAAACAGGAAAGAAAGAAAAAACAGTTTCGTGGGCGGCAGTTTCACAACAAACAGTACAAAGGCAATTCCACAGACAAGAAAAACAGGATTTCATACTATAGCTAAAATGTCCTTGAATGGACAGGTCAATATTTATCACAAATTCTTTTTTTGTGGTTCATTGAGATAACCATTTTTGTTCTGCTCTTCACAATCCCCCCTTTGACATATTCCATTCAAAACCTTGTCATATAGACGATCATTTTAGTCATTCTTTTTGTGATATTACAACAAAAACAAAAAAAAAACAAAAACTTTATATTCTCGCATCCATTACACAAAATTTATTTGTGCATACCGAGATACCCTTGAGTACAACCTTGAATAATACATATATAATTACAATAACCATAACTGTATGTATTAGGCTTTGCATAATCCCGGTAACCCACCCACCGATCCCCCTGAACCAATTGGCCGGGTTAAGAAAAGAAAAGGTATCTGACCACCAGCTATCCTTATTTTGGTCATTGTCTCTGTCATACTGATCCCTGAGTCGTTGTACATCTTCTAATTTAAATCTCATACTCATAGTACTATTTGGGTCTATATAATGACAGCAGGTGGGTCCGATGATTTGACACATACCCCCTTGTGAGGCAGTTAGGTAATCCAATACCAGGGTATGTTGGTTAGTGACTATTATAAGCTGATTCTGTACAGCTATACTAGTGTTTAATATGTCCAATATATCCCAAATCTGGTCATCTAGATAATCCGTGGCTCTAACTAATTTATCCCACATCTGTGTTAACATAGGATAAATAAAAATGGTGCTAGCAATTTTGTTGGGAATTCCCATTTGTACTATATGTGGCCTCCCCGAGGGACGTGGTGAGTTATCTGCAGCTCTTTTATACAGTGTGTGCTTGGGCACGGCTTGCATATTCACTTGTTTATTCGAAATTATGAAAGTCGCCAGGGTTAGGCGTCCTAATGTACAAGTACCCTTTATATCTACGGGAAGCCATTTATATGCTCCTTCTCCGCATATCCAAAATGTACCTTCAGGCAGATCCCACAAAGCTGAGTGCTGCAATACCAATCTGTGAGCCAAATCCACAAAACTAGATACATTCTGAAGCATACACCAAGAGGGTTTTTGTCCCAAGGGGCTACAGTACCCGGCTGCGGGATTCCCACATACATGCATTCCGTTGACATACTCATCGGATTCATTACAAACCAGGTTCCCCGGCTTACTTGTACAACTGTTTGCATCACCTTGGGGGAACAACTCGGAATGTTCCCATTTTCTATTATGTATGTACCTTTCCAATACTGTAGGTTTGAAAGCATCAGAGGAAGGGGTTGTTGTACTGAAACTGAGCTGTAGATTTTCAGTGGGGACCTGTCCTAAATCAGTTAATCCAGTCTTATTCCTAGGTACCCATTTTCCTCCCTTAAATGCTAAATATTGTAAGTTGCCTATTTTTCCTGTAAGATTGCCCTGCCACCAAGGAAATTCTACCCATCCTACAACTGGTATGGCGATTGTAGTATTCCATAGTCTAGTATTGCCAGGTTGGTTGTTGGCCAGGTTGTCTGAACAATTAGGCCAAGCGAATATTTCTTCAGCTGACACGGGAACTGCTAGAAAAGGTATACTTGTGGCTGATACTGGTGAATGGGTACAGATCCAACAATCTGCCAGGGGTTGCGTATTATTTAACAAATCATGCACTAATTTTCTATGATGTTGTACGAATCTATTGTTCAAAGGGGCTAGAGAATTCAATCTTTCCCATGCCTCCGTTGAGGTTAACATTATTAACATCAATATCATGAGTCTTATACTGCTTTTTTGCAATGGCTTGCATGTATCCATGATGCCTTTCCTTCAAGCTTGACTGCTGTCGGAGTTGTTAACAGGACTTGGAAAGGTCCGTCAAATCTCGGTTCCAGAGTCTTTCTGGTGTGTCTTTTCACGTAGATTTGATCACCAGGTTCCAACTTGTGGCCTCCTTCGAGATTTTCTGGATCTGGAAGGGAAGCAAAAACTTGCGAATGCACTTTAGTTAAACGTTTTTGTAATTCTTGTACATAAGCAGTTAAAGTCTCAGTATTCAACATCAGTTGTTGTGGAAAATAACAACCCAAATTTGCTGCTCTACCAAAAAGAATCTCATGTGGTGACAGCTTAGCCTTCCCCCTTGGGGCGTTTCGGGTGGAATACAGGGCAAGTGGTAGACACTCGGTCCAAGGCTTTCCTGTTTCTGCCATGGCCTTCTGGATTTTTAATTTTATTGTTCCATTTAATCTTTCCACTTTACCTGAACTCTGTGGGTGATACGGAGTGTGAAACTGGTTTTCTACTCCCAACATTTTCATAACATTCTGGAATATTTCCCCAGTAAAATGGGTACCCCTATCTGACTCGATCACCTCAGGCATGCCGTAACGGGGTATCAGTTCATGTGCTATTTTAATGGCAGTAGTTTTTGCTGAGGCTTTACGAACTGGATAAGCCTCTGGCCACCCTGAGAACATGTCCACACACACAAGCACATATTCGTATCCATTGTACCTAGGAAGCTGGATGTAGTCGATCTGGAGTCTTTGAAAGGGATACAGTGGTCTTAAGGTACCTTCACACGAAACGACATTATAACGATATCGCTAGCAATCCGTGACGTTGCAGCGTCCTCGCTAGCGATATCGTTTCGTTTGACACGCAGCAGCGATCAGGATCCTGCTGTGATGTCGCTGGTCGCTGAATAAAGTCCAGAACTTTATTTGGTCGTCCGATCGCTGTGTATCGTTGTGTTTGAAAGCAAAAGCAACGATACCAGCGATATTTTACACTGGTAACCAGGGTAAACATCGGGTTACTAAGCGCAGGGCCGCGCTTAGTTACCCGATGTTTACCCTGGTTACTAGCGTAAAATGTAAAAAAAACAAACAGCACATACTCACATTGCGTCCCCTGCAGTCTGCTTCCTCCTCTGACTCAGCGCCGCAAAGTGAAAGTGAAAGCAGCACAGCGGTGACGTCACCGCTCTGCTCTCACTGTACGGCGCTCAGTCAGTCAGGAAGTGGACGCAGGGGGACGTGAATGTAAGTATGTGCTGTTTGTTTTTTTTAGATTTTACGCTGGTAACCAGGGTAAACATCGGGTTACTAAGCGCGGCCCTGCGCTTAGTTACCCGATGTTTACCCTGGTTACCAGGGGACCTCGGCATAGTTGATCGCTGGAGAGCGGTCTGTGTGACAGCTCTCCAGCGACCAAACAGCGACGCTGCAGCGATCGACATCGTTGTCGCTATCGCTGCAGCGTCGCTTCGTGTGAAGGTACCTTTACATGATGCTTGGTTGGGGTTTTAATGGTCTGACCTGGATTGTGTGCCAGGCATATAGCGCATGCAGCACACATGTTCCGAGCGAAATTACCAAAGCCTGGAGCCAACCACCTTTCTTTTACCTTGAGCGTCATACCGTTTGCCGACACATGCGTGGGTAGGTGGAGGTCACTTGCCACTGCGGGGTACCAGGCTCTGGGTAAACACAACAAAGTTCCTTTTTTCCATAATCCTTGCTGATCTTCTGCCCCTTTTTTCTGCCACTGCCCTCGTTCTTCGTCGTCTACCTGTTTCTGAGCTTCCTTCAATCTCTCCTCATCATCTTCAGAGCTATCTAGTGTGTGGGCATGATGTAAGGGTTTACGTGCTGCCTGTTGTGCTGCCTGTTTTGCTGCCTTGTCGGCTTTATCGTTACCCCTGGCTTCCTCGGTGTCGAGTCTCACATGTGCAGCTACCTTTATCACCGCTATTTCTTTAGTTTCTTGTGCTGCCTCCAGAATTTGTCTAATGAGGGAGGCATGTTTAACAGGTTGGCCTGAAGCAGTCATATAACCTCTGGCTCTCCATATTACGCCAAAATCGAAAATAATGCCATGTGCATATCTAGAATCAGTGTATATGTTTGCTGTCTGATCTTTGGCTATTTTTAGAGCTTCAACTAATGCCGTAAGTTCTGCTTCTTGTGCAGACTGATTAGCAGGGAGAGGTTCTGCTTTCAGCACTTCATGCTGAGTTACTACCGCATAACCTGTATGAAATTGTCCATTCATATCTGCATATCTACTGCCATCTATGAAAAGTTCAAATGTAGCATTACAGAGTGGCTTGTCACGTACATTACATAAGCCCTGAGTCTCTTGTTCCATTAATTGTACACAATCATGCATTGACTTTGATGGGTCAAAGGAGTTGGAGAGTGCAGTTTCCTCAGGTATGGTACCCCCCTCAGACTCTAAAGGGAGCAAAGACGCGAGATTAAGAGTCTGAACCCTGGCAAAGGAAATGTTGGGCGGCAGTAGTAGGGAACATTGGAGACGGAGGTGTCTGGCCATTGAAATATGTTTAGGTTGGACCTGGTTAAGAATGCCATGTACATCATGAGTGGTCTGAACTAGAAGTGGGTGATCAAGAACAATCTCAGAAGCTTTATCTAATAACAGTGAAATTGCGGCTACTGATTGTCCAGATTTCTGAGCCACCACTCCCGTTGTTCCTCTCTGCCTCTGTCTCTCCCTCATGAAAACCATTAAGTGATCTACAAATTGCGTACCTGATTCTATCGTTTGTAAGGCACCATCTCCTGCCTGGGGCCTATGTACCTGTAGATTTGCTAATAGCTCCTGGAAGAGTCCAGGAGTCATTTTCATTCTACATAATTCTTCTCCATCTGCCCAAACTCCTGCGTGAGTCTGCATAATTTGCTGTATATATTGTGCAAATCTAACTGGACACTGGGTGGGATCTGGTGCGTTATGCAAGAGAGACATGCCTTCAGCGGGGGACCAAGGGAAATATTGTCGAGTTTGGTGGTATCTAGTTCCCATTACTCCGTCAGCACCAGGTTCCCTAAAGGGTCTTGGTACTACCCTAACAGGGGCAAGTACAGCGCCATGTCTAGGTGTACCACAGGCTAGGCAATCATTTCTCCAGTCTGGATTTTGTTGTCCACAGTGCGGACATACCCATCCTCCTGGTCCGGCTAAACTTTGAGGTGGTGTTTGGAGAAAAGATGGGGCATGTGGGTTAAGGTATGGGGGTGGGGTGTTCTTATATTCCACATTTTGTTTTTCTCCATAGCCTGCGGGTCTAATACACCACTTTTTATTCTGTTGATTATATGTCCATCCCTCTTTTTCTGCTACCCTAGAGACATCAATCAACGCTTGGATCTGATCTATCCATTTCTTGTCTCTGATTATGCCTTTTTTTCTTTCCTGAATTCCTTCCCATAGTTTTCTACTAAAAGCTTCTGCCTTAGTAACTCCAAACTTACTAAAAATCTTTCTCAGCCCCTTAGTGGCATCTTCACCACTTCTCTCCTTTATGATAGTATAGATATCTAATTCTTCTGGTTCCGACTTTGTTTGCTTATTCCCCATTTTCTTATCCTGAGCTTTCTTGCCCTAGGTGGCGTTTGGGTATGAGAATACCTCGTTACCTTCTTCCTAAGGAGCTGGGATGTTTAAACTGTGTTGATGTAAGAAAATCCTGATTCCTACACCTATAGCAAACAACACAAATGCAACCAGACAGAAAAAGAAAAAGAACATACAACGTATCTTGTCCCAGGCTAATTTATCTGTCCTGGGCTCATACTATCATACACAACGTATTCTTGTCCCAGGCTAATTTATCTGTCCTGGGCTCATACTATCATACACTTATCCGTCACCAGGTTTTTGTCAAAGACAGGGTCAGAGATTGAACCATAGGCGCGGAGGTCTCCCCGAAAGGACGCAACCACGTTGCCCAGTGGGACAGTCACTTTTTCTGTTTCAACACCCTGGGCGGCTTATAGGGCTATTCCCAACTTCCACACACCTTTTATTCACATTCACTCTCATTCAATGCCGTACTCCGTGAGGTGGTCAATTCCTAAATAGTTCAAGAACCCGAGCTATAGGTATCCTCCTCTACTAGAACTACCCGCTAAAGAACACGACACAGAAAATCTTACGGACAGTGCAGGGCAGATATAAGAGATCTAACAGTGTCTCTTACCTGGCCAGGTTTTTGTTCATCTGCCGTCCATTATCCCAGATTCTCTTTTTGTTCGTATTCTGCCGGTGTTCTTGAAGGAATACACAGACCTCGGGTCCCTGTTCAGGCGCCAGGAAATGTCAGGATCACACTCAGTCGGAGCAGCCTTTGGAAGTGGGGAATCACCAGAAATAATACACAAGACACGTCTTGTATAGTGTATCACTGGGAAGTCTCTGAAGCACGCCTGCCTTCAAGGTGCTATCCCTTCTTTATATAGTTGTATCGGTAGGTTCAGTGGTTATACAAGTTTTGCATGTTTAAACAAAGAGACAAAACAGGAAAGAAAGAAAAAACAGTTTAGTGGGCGGCAGTTTCACAACAAACAGTACAAAGGCAATTCCACAGACAAGAAAAACAGGATTTCATACTATAGCTAAAATGTCCTTGAATGGACAGGTCAATATTTATCACAAATTCTTTTTAAAATGGTTCATTGAGGTAACCATTTTTGTTCTGCTCTTCACAGGCGACTCTAGGGTCCCGGAAGAGCTCCGAGCCTACCCGTCAAACGGGTGCCGTTCCAACCAGAACATCAGGGAGGGACGGAGGATTAGCAGAACATCATCTAATCGAGTTGTGAGGGAACTTAAGAAACAGACACAACAGTTGTGGGGACTTTCTGTAAGCACAGCAGGGAAGGACCACAACACATAGCGCTAGAAGGAAGGCACCGATTTCCACCTGTGAAGAGAACTCTGGAGGTGCCATTGGACCGGCCGGACTTGCGCAGCCTGGTGAACCGTGTTCTGGACTGAGGACCCAGAGACCTTCAGTAAAGAGGTAAAGAGACTGCAACCTGGTGTCCTCGTTATTTACTGCACCGCACTACTACAGCATCACCGCCGTCACCCGTCACATCTTTCACTGTGCGCCCCTCGGCAGGGTCACGGACTGGGCCTAGCCACCGTGACAACCTCAGAGCAGAGACTCAGAGGCCCGGTACCGGGTACCCCTCGGCCCTGCGGCAGTGTGGGGGCGCTTCAACTTGGCGTCACGAACAGGATCTACTTAAGCCTGAAGAATCGGGTCATGTGTGCCTTGGAACTGTGATTTATTGTGCTTGGACTGTGACTTATTGCAAAGACTGTGTATTGCCACTTGCCACCAGAAGTTCGCGCCAAAACCGCCGCCATTACAGTGCTAAGGAGAGCGCAGGAGAAGAAGAAGGGCGTGGAAGTGGGCGTGAACAAGCTGAAGAGCGCGAAAGACAATGGCCGCCCAGTCTAAATATCTCGGCCCCTTGAGGACGTGTCCGTCAGCAGCCGAGATCCGCCTACTGATCCTCAATGGGGGGCGGAGACAACAAAAGCGAAACCGCCCACGAAGGAGAGCGCGGGAAAAGGACCTGGAAGAAGAAGTCAGCGACATGGAGGACGCCATGGCCAGCCGCCCGGAGCCGGAGCGTGGGGTCGGAGCCGAGGACTCCCCCAGCTACCCAGAGAGGCACCGTAGCCAGACCTCCACAGTTGGCGCTGACCTCCTGCAGACCGGAGCGGACGAGCTGATCCACCAACTCCTGCGGACGCCGCTGAGCACTGAGGCCGGGTGGAAGAAGACCATCATCGGGAGCCTCACCAGACATCTGTCGGCAGCCTCGTCTGGTCCGGAGCAGGAAAGAAGTTCCAGCGCTCCGAAGCCAGCAAGCAAGGCTCTACCGGAAAGCGAGATGCTGCAAACGGAGATGACAACGCCGCAGCGCAAGGCCCCGCAACCAGCGTTCCAGACCCCAGCGGAGGCAGAGCAGACCGGCACCGGAGGAACCGCATCTGAAGCAGGTATGAAAGACGACCCTGCCCTGACAACTGACACCCCTCCAGTGACTGCTAGTGCCACAGCTGCTGACCTCTTTCCAGTGACTGATCTTGCAGCAGCCGCTACCTCTGCTGCAGCAAATGCCCATACTCAAGCTGCACGGACCTCCATCGTTGCGCATGATTTAACCGTACATGCAAGACGGATTAACGGCGTTTGTCCGGCACTGGGTGCAACCATGGACCTCACTTTTCCCAGGCCAGGAAGGGTTAAGTGCCAGGTGCAGCCCTGGAAGCCGTCCAACTAAACCTCGGAAACCTGAAACTGTACATAGTTAACTGTTTGTTTCCCTGCTTTTTGCTACTTTAAACCCGACCTGGGTTATTCTTAAAGGGATCCCTTTGTTTACCCGGGATCCCTTCTTCTGCTTTTTGTTTTGCTTCCTGTTTATTCATCACTGAAAGAACTGCTGGAATTATGAACAGTGCATGATACAAACTGCTTGTGAATAGTTTGCACCTTCTTAAAGGTGCTTCTTACTGGTTTTACTTAAAGAAGGACTCTTTGCGAAGATACCGCACCGGAGCCTTTGCTGAGTACGGACTGGTAGCTTGAGAATATGTGCTACCTCATAAGGACTTGGTCCTCTCTTAAAGGGGATGTTCACTTGTTGCATTTAAAGAATGGTATTGCTTTAAGACAGATAGATAGCAATAATGTCTTGACAGAAGAAAGTGATGATGATGCTTACATGTAAAAGTTATATGTAGAAAATTAGTTTATTGTAAAGAGATGTTGATAATGTTGCTAGAAGACTGAGGACGGAATAGTGAACCCGTGCGGGGTTAGTCAGCGAGTCCTCTTAGGAGCCATGAAGGGATGGCTCAGTGATTTCAAACTGAAAGTAAATGTTATGTTCTATACTGTGTATAGTAGTTGAAAAGGCAGTAGGCCCGGGCTGAACGGGGCGGTCCTGCATAGAAAGGAGAGGCAGTAGGTCTGGTGCCGTTAGGACAGGCGGTCCTGCAGATTTAAAGAGGGAGAATGTAAAAGTTCAATTGCCTTATAATGTGATTATAAGAAGGTCTTTAGCGGATTCAGAGTGTATGTCCTTAAAGGCAATGTTAATTTATTGTTCCACAATTTTGCACTTAGTAGAATACCCGGTTGGGTAAGAAAAGTTAATTGTAGCATGTTACTATGATATCTAACCATGTTTGTAACGTTCAAGTGTCCTCACCTCCCATAAAGGGAAGCTCTGTTTAAATATGCTTATTGTTATTGCACTCAACAAAACTGTATGTCTTTTTGCTAACTTGTATTGTTGTTTTCTTCCCAGTCCCGGAGTACTGTGTTTAACCAGGGGGAGTGCAGCGCCCCAGAGTCCTGGTCGTTGCAGTACTGTGGCTCCGCCACTAAGGGGAGCTATGGTACGTCTGATGGCACTGAAGGAGCTCATCTGATCAGGTATCACAGACACCAATACATTTCACAGCAGGGCCTCCGGGGGGAGCTAAGGGTTCTATTCACTAGGCCACTCCCCACCATAGTGGGTAAACTGGGGGTCAGGCAGGAAGTTAGATCAGAAAGCTGACTGGGTTGGAACCAGGCAATACCTTGTGGCAGAGGGTGTTGCAGGAGAAGATTTGGTAGGGTCTCTGTCAGGGGTGGGATCCTGACAGAGGCTTGGCAACTTGAACGAACGTAACGGGACCGTGCCTGCTCAGCATAGCGGCGGTGCCCAAGGAAGGATTAGAAGCGAGATAGATTGTGCTGAGTGAGAAACGAGATCACGCAAAAGGAGAAATACCAGTAGGGGTCGTGCTGTAAGACCGAAGCAACATCCTACTGAGGCGCACTACCGGTGGCCGGAACGCCGAGGGAGTAGAATAACATTCAGCTTCAAGCAATACTCCAAACAGCGGCAGGACAGTCAGTTTAAGGCGGGCTGTCTAACTTATATCACCTATGCAGTCTTGGGGGGCAACTTGTGGAGAGGGGCGACTCTAGGGTCCCGGAAGAGCTCCGAGCCTACCCGTCAAACGGGTGCCGTTCCAACCAGAACATCAGGGAGGGACGGAGGATTAGAAGAACATCATTTAATCGAGTTGTGAGGGAACTTAAGAAACAGACACAACAGTTGTGGGGGACTTTCCGTAAGCACAGCAGGGAAGGACCGCAACACATAGCGCTAGTAGGAAGGCACCGATTTCCACCTGTGAAGAGAACTCTGGAGGTGCCATTGGACCGGCCGGACTTGCGCAGCCTGGTGAACCGTGTTCTGGACTGAGGACCCAGAGACCTTCAGTAAAGAGGTAAAGAGACTGCAACCTGGTGTCCTCGTTATTAACTGCACCGCACTACTACAGCATCACCGCCGTCACCCGTCACATCTTTCACTGTGCGCCCCTCGGCAGGGTCACGGACTGGGCCTAGCCACCGTGACAACCTCAGAGCAGAGACTCACAGGCCCGGTACCGGGTACCCCTCGGCCCTGCGGCAGTGTGGGGGCGCTTCATATACTCTTACAGTAAAGAATCTCTCATTCACACTACCCGTATACCCTTACAGTAAAGAATCTCTCATTCACACTGACCTTATACCCTTACAGTAAAGAATCTCTCATTCACACCACCCGTATACTCTTACAGTAAAGAATCTCTCATTCACACTACCCGTATACCCTTACAGTAAAGAATCTCTCATTCACACTACCCGTATACTCTTACAGTAAAGAATCTCTCATTCACACTGCCCGTATACCCTTACAGTAAAGAATCTCTCATTCACACTGACCTTATACCCTTACAGTAAAGAATCTCTCATTCACACTACCTGTATACTCTTACAGTAAAGAATCTCTCATTCACACTACCCGTATACCCTTACAGTAAAGAATCTCTCATTTGCACTACCCGTATACTCTTACAGTAAAGAATCTCTCATTCACACTGCCTGTATACCCTTACAATAAAGAATCTCTCATTCACACTACCCGTATACTCTTACAGTAAAGAATCTCTCATTCACACTACCCGTATACCCTTACAGTAAAGAATCTCTCATTCACACTACCTGTATACCCTTACAGTAAAGAATCTCTCATTCACACTACCAATATACCCTTACAGTAAAGAATCTCTCATTCACACTACCCGTATACCCTTACAGTAAAGAATCTCTCATTCACACTACCCGTATACCCTTACAGTAAAGAATCTCTCATTCACACTGCCCGTATACCCTTACAGTAAAGAATCTCTCATTCACACTGCCCGTATACCCTTACAGTAAAGAATCTCTCATTCACACTGCCCGTATACCCTTACAGTAAAGAATCTCTCATTCACACTACCTGTATACTCTTACAGTAAAGAATCTCTCATTCACACTACCCGTATACCCTTACAGTAAAGAATCTCTCATTTGCACTACACGTATACTCTTACAGTAAAGAATATCTCATTCACACTGCCTGTATACCCTTACAATAAAGAATCTCTCATTCACACTACCCGTATACTCTTACAGTAAAGAATCTCTCATTCACACTACCCGTATACCCTTACAGTAAAGAATCTCTCATTCACACTACCTGTATACCCTTACAGTAAAGAATCTCTCATTCACACTACCAATATACCCTTACAGTAAAGAATCTCTCATTCACACTACCCGTATACCCTTACAGTAAAGAATCTCTCATTCACACTACCCGTATACCCTTACAGTAAAGAATCTCTCATTCACACTGCCCGTATACCCTTACAGTAAAGAATCTCTCATTCACACTGCCCGTATACCCTTACAGTAAAGAATCTCTCATTCACACTACCTGTATACTCTTACAGTAAAGAATCTCTCATTCACACTACCCGTATACCCTTACAGTAAAGAATCTCTCATTTGCACTACCCGTATACTCTTACAGTAAAGAATCTCTCATTCACACTGCCTGTATACCCTTACAATAAAGAATCTCTCATTCACACTACCCGTATACTCTTACAGTAAAGAATCTCTCATTCACACTACCCGTATACCCTTACAGTAAAGAATCTCTCATTCACACTACCTGTATACCCTTACAGTAAAGAATCTCTCATTCACACTACCAATATACCCTTACAGTAAAGAATCTCTCATTCACACTACCCGTATACCCTTACAGTAAAGAATCTCTCATTCACACTACCCGTATACCCTTACAGTAAAGAATCTCTCATTCACACTGCCCGTATACCCTTACAGTAAAGAATCTCTCATTCACACTGCCCGTATACCCTTACAGTAAAGAATCTCTCATTCACACTGCCCGTATACCCTTACAGTAAAGAATCTCTCATTCACACTACCAATATACCCTCACAATACTGGGGAATGAATGGAAGCTGTATTCCATTCATTCCCCAGTTTTTACAGCTAGGAGTGGCTGCATCAGCAGAGCTCCTGGTTGTAAATGTATTTAACCCCTTCAGATGGATTTACATCGTGGGACATGACTACGGCGGACAAGTATGGGATATTGTTGCTTTTTTATTTTCCTTTTTTTCAGAAGACCGAGGGTCATCAGTTGTATTGAGCGTACAATAAAGATATTAAAACCCCATGTGTTTATTTATTTCATTAAAATACTTTATTCATAATGTGTGTGTGTTTATTTAACCCAAACATACAATTGGATTAATAATGGATAGGTGACATAATTGACGCCTCTCCATTATTAATCTGGTTTAATGTCACCTTACAATAGCAAGGTGGCATTAACCCTTCATTACCCCATATCCCACCGCTACACGGGAGTGGGAAGAGAGTGGCCAAGTGCCAGAATAGGCGCATCTTCCAGATGTGCCTTTTCTGGGGTGGCTGGGGGCAGATGTTTTTAGTCACGGGGGGCCAATAACCATGGACCCTCTCCTGGCTATTAATATCTGCCCTCAGTCACTGGCTTTACCACTCTGGCGGAGAAAATTGTGCGGGAGCCCACGCCATTTTTTCCGTGATTTAACCCTTTATTTTAACACCCAGAGCTCCCAAATTTTGCACACAGACACTTCTAACATTAGTAGTGTGGAATATGCAAAAAAAAGAGGGGGATATGAGATGGTTTACTGTATGTAATCATGTCTCATATCCTGTCGGGTTTGTGAAGGAGAAATGAGAAGCCGGCAATTGAATTACCGGCTTTTCTGCTATCTAGCGCTGTATGAAATATAAATATATACAGGGGTTGGGCAAAATAATGGAAACACCTGGAAACATCAACAAAAGTTAGTGTAATATGGTGTAGGTCCACCTTCTGCGGCGATTACAGCCTCAATTCCGAGGTTTGGATTCATACAAGGTGTGAATTGTTTCCAAAGGAATTTTAGCCCATTCTGCAGTTAAAACACCCTCCAGTTCTTTGAGTGACGATGGCAGCGGAAATCAACGTCTAAATTGAATCTCTAAAATCGACCATAAATGCTCAATAATGTTGAGGTCTGGGGATCGTGGGGGCCAGAGGAGATGCTCAACTTCATTAGAATGTTCCTCGTGGCATGCTTTATTGATTCTAGCTGTATAAATTGGTGCATTATCATCCTGAAAGATGGTGTTCCCCCCCGGGAACAGTGCATGAACCATTGGATGCACTTGGTCGCCCAAAATGCCTAAATAATCTCGGCTGTTAATTCTTCCATGAAGGGATATCATTGGCCCGGCGGACCTCCACGAAATAGCACCCCAGATCATCACAGAACCTCCACCATGTTTTGTGGTTGGGAGAAGGCAGTCTGGATGGAGTGCTTCTATCGGCTGTCTCCAAACGTTCACTCGGCCGGAGGTCGGAAATAGGGTAAACGATGATTCGTCTGAGAATATCACATGTTTCCACTGCTCGTGGGACCAATACTGGAGGTTTCTACACCACTCTAAACGCTTGGAAACATTGTCATATCGAGCAGCGGTTTTCTAATTGCAGCTCTTCCGTGGAATCCAGATTTGTGCTGCTCCCGACGAACAGTTTTTGTGGAAACTAGGCTCGGTAGGTGTTCATTGAGCTCAGCAGTGATTTTCGGAGCCGTGGTCTTGTGATCCTCTCTCACAATTCGCTGTAGAGTCCGACGATCTCTCTCAGTCAACTATGACTTTCGGCTGGACCTGTGCTTTGCTGCGGACGTTTTTCCTTCTCTTTCAAGCGCAGTTATTACTTTGGAGGCAGTACCTCTTGACACGCCAAGCATTCGGGCATTTTCTGTTACACTAGCGCCTGCCATTCGAGCACCAACAATTTGGCCTCTTTGAAAATCCGAGAGGTCTGCCATTGGTATCGGGTTCTCATCAATGTTCTTACAATTATGCAAAACAAACAGCTAATTTACATACACATATCACAAATAATCAACTACAAAACATTACCATATGTCACGGTTTGCATGTCTATCACATGTTCGAAGATTATTATGCCAAAATGTTAGGTGTTTCCATTATTTGGTCCAACCCCTGTATATATATATGAGTCTCACTGACATTATATATATATATATATATATATATATATATATATATATATATATAGACTGTATATATGTTTTTACGAATATTTGAGCCCATGGATCCCTTCTATGTCCATTTTGCAAGCCTGCGAGAAAATCTCGCCCTCTCGGATGTCATACGGATAATTTTTGGATAAAAAATCGCATCCTCGCATTGAATACGGATCACTGTTCAGGAACTTTTCTGCGTATCTCCGCCGTATTTTTATATGTTAGGTCTGACCCCGGCCTTACAGTAAGGAATCTCTCATTCACACTGCCTGTATACTATGTAGTGCAGCGGTATCCACGCTGTGTATCATAATGCCACCGAACAAAATCTGCAATAAAGCACGATCAAAAAGACAAATGTAAATATAGATGGTACCGTCGAAAACTTCTTTTTGTCCCACAAAAAACAAGTCCCCAAACAGCTCCATCCAATGAAAAATAAATAAAGTGATAGCTCTCAGAATAAAGCGATGTAAAAATATATTTTTTTTCTACAAAATAATTTTTATTGTGTAAAAGCATCAAAACATAAAAAACGATATAAATGAGGTATCGCTGTAATCGTCCTCACCCGAAGAGTAAAGCTGCCTTACCAATTTTACTATACACAAAGCAGTATAAAAAACAATTCCTGAATTGCTGGTTTTGGTTCATTCTAACTCCCAAAAATCATTAATAGAAAGCGATCAAAAACTATCATGTCCCCAAATATTGTACCAATGAAAACGTCAACTCGTCCCTCAAAAAACAAGCCCTCATATGACTCTGTCGGCCGAAATATGGAAAAGTTATAGCTCCCAAAATATGGTGATGCAAATTTTACAATAAAAAGTGTCTTTTAGGCCGGTTTCACACGTCAGTGGCTCCGGTACGTGAGGTGACAGTTTCCTCACGTACCGGAGACACTGACACACGTAGACCCATAAAAATCAATGCATCTGTTCAGATGTCATTGATTTTTTGCAGACCGTGTCTCCGTGTTCCAAACACGGAGACATGTCAGTGTTCGTGGGAGCGCACGTATTACACGGACCCAATAGAGTCAATGGGTCCGTGTAAAACACGGACCTCACACGGACGTTCTCCGTCTGGGGTCCGTGTGCGTGCAGGAGACAGCGCTACAGTAAGCGCTGTCCCCCCCACATGGTGCTGAAGCCGCAATTCATATGTTCCCTGCAGCAGCGTTTGCTGCAGAGAAAATATGAATAATAGTGTTTAAAATAAAGATCTATGTGTCCGCCGCCCTCCCACCCCCTGTGCGCCCCTCCGCTGTTCTGAAAATACTCACCCACTCCCACGTTGGCTGTCACTCCTTCCTCTCTGCCCCGCGCCTTCTACTGTATGCGGTCACGTGGGGCCACTCATTTACAATCATGAATAGTCGGCTCCGCCCCTATGGGAGGTGGAGCCACATATTCATGACTGTAAATGATCGGCCCCACGTGACCGCATACAGGAGAAGATGGGGCCAGACCAGGAAGGAGCGACAGCCAACGTGGGAGCGGGTGAGTATTTTCTGAACAGCGGGGGGGGCGCACAGGGGGTGGGGGGGCGGCGGACAGATAGATCTTTATTTTAAACACTATTATTCATATTTTCTCTGCAGCAAACGCTGCTGCAGGGAACATATGAATCGCGGCTTCAGCACGATGCAGGGTACCACACGCGTGGGTACCACACGCTCCGTGTAGTACCCACTCGCCATACGGGCGGCACACGTGTGCCGCACGTATGGCCTACGTGAGTTCACAGGCACTCGGACACGGATAACTCCGGTACCAATTTATTCCGGTACCGGAATTATCTGGACGTGTGGGACAGCCCTTAGTGTGTGACAGCAGGAAAACATGAAAACCCAATATAAATCTGGTATCGCTGTAATTGGTATCGCTGTAATTGCACCGGCCCGAAGCATAAAGTCACCTAATCGCATATACTGCATGAGGGAAGGCATAAAAATAAATAAAACCAATTATTCACATGCTGTTGATTTGTTCATTCACCTCCCAAAGATCGCAGTAAGGCTCGGCGCACATTTATCCTGTGCTCTGCGCTGAGCGCTTACACCAGAGTTTGTGTAAATCTCTGAAATATGTGATTCAGACAGAACCCCCGGCAGAAGATTCTCTATAATGAGGCATATGGAGGCACTGTGGCCATCATAGGACCTGTGATTCGGCTGTGTCCGTCTTTTTAGGATTGCAAAAAGGCAGTCTGCCACAGTTTTGTGCACTTCTGAAAAGGACAACGCTGAACAGAGGCCAGATGGAGTCCAGAGAAACTCTGCTGCCTCATTATAGTGAGTGGCTCTCTCAGGGGTTTCTGTTGTGAACTCTATTTCTGGGCTCCCTCTAGTGGTCACAAGCGGTACTGTGTAGTGTTGTCTTTCTGCAGGTTGGCTTCATCAGCTGGTTCGTTATCCTTGGCTGGTTTCCTATTTAGCTCACCTGGATACTCAGTTCCTTGCCTGCTATCAATGTATTCAGTGCTCTTCAGATTCCGTGTGTCTACCTTGCTCCCAGTCTCTCCAAGACAAGCTAAGTTTTTGTTTGATCATTTTTTGATTATCAGTGTTCATTATGTTTTTAGTCCAGCTCGCTAAAATGTGATTTCTTCGCTTGCTGGTTGCTCTAGGGGACTGAGTTTCTCCCCCCACACCGTTAGTTGGTGCGGGGGTTCTTGAAATCTCAGAGTGGATATTTTGTAAGGGTTTTTTACTGACCGCATAGACCCCTTTGCTATTTTCTGCTATCTAGAATTAGTGGGCCTCATTTGCTGAATCTGCTTTCACCCCTGTGTATGTGCCTTCCTCTTACCTCACCGTTATTATTTGTTGGGGGCTTCTATATCTTTGGGGATTATTTCTCTGGAGGCAAGACAGGTCTTTCTTTCTCTCTAGGGGTAGTTAGTTCCTTAGGCTGGCTCGAGACGTCTAGGAATTCAGGCACGTTCACCGGCTACTTCTAGTGTGTTTGGATAGGTTCAGATTTGCGGTCAGTCCAGCTTGCCACCTCCCTAGAGCTTGTCCTATGTTTGTTACTTAGCTGGAGTAATTTGTGATCCTCAATCACTAAGGATCATAACAGTATAGCAGGCCAAAAAGTGTTTAATGCATCGCAGAAGTGGGATAAAAAGAAGACCTGAGTACATTTTTTTTTTTCCTTCCTCCCGCTTTTCCTTTGCTGCAGTCTGTTTAGCTTTTTTCATCCCCTTGAACTCTGGGTGGTTTTGAGCTCAGCTGCAGACATGGATGTTCAGACTCTGACTTCTAGTGTGGATCATCTTGCTGCACGGGTGCAAAGTATTCAGGATTTTGTTATTCATAGCCCTATGTCAGAACCAAAGATACCCATTCCTGAGTTGTTTTCTGGAGATAGATCTAGGTTTCAGAATTTTAAGAATAATTGTAAGTTATTTCTATCTCTGAGACCTCGTTCCTCTGGTGATTCCGCTCGGCAAGTAAAGATTGTTATCTCCTTGTTACGTGGCGACCCTCAGGATTGGGCCTTCTCTCTGGTGCCAGGAGACCCTGCATTGCTTAATGTGGATGCGTTTTTTCTGGCTCTTGGACTGCTTTATGAGGAGCCTAATCTTGAGAATCAGGCAGAAAAAGCGTTGCTGGCCCTTTCTCAAGAGGTGTATTGTCAAAAATTTCAGAGAAGGTCTTTCTGAAGCCATTAAGAATGTTATGGTGGGGTTTCCCACCCCTACAAGTTTGAGTGATTCTATGGCTTTAGCCATTCAGGTTGATCGGCGTTTGCGGGAGCGCAGATCTGCTCATCCTTTGGCGGTATTTTCTGAACAGACACCTGAGTCTATGCAATGTGATCGAACTCTGACCAGAATTGAGCGACAAAGTCATAGACGTCAAAATGGGTTGTGCTTTTACTGTGGTGATTCTGCTCATGTTATCTCAGCATGCTCTAAACGCTTAAAAAAGGTCGCTAAACCTGTCACCATTGGTACTATACAGCCTAAATTTATTTTGTCTGTTACTTTGATTTGTTCTTTGTCGTCCTACCCGGTTATGGCTTTTGTGGATTCGGGTGCTGCCCTGAATCTGATGGATTTGTCTTTTGCCAGGCGCTGTGGTTTTGTCCTGGAGCCTTTGGAATTTCCTATTCCTCTGAGGGGAATTGATGCTACGCCATTGGCTGAGAATAAACCTCAGTATTGGACGCAAATGACCATGTGCATGACTCCCGTTCATCAGGAGGTGATTCGTTTTCTTGTTCTGCATAATTTACATGATGTTGTCGTTTTGGGTCTGCCATGGTTGCAGGCTCATAATCCAGTTTTAGATTGGAAAGCTATGTCTGTGTCTTGTTGGGGTTGTCAGGGAATTCATGGCGATACTCCATTGGTGTCTATTGCCTCTTCCACTCCTTCTGAGGTCCCTGAGTTTTTGTCTGACTACCAGGATGTATTTGATGAGCCCAGGTCCAGTGCCCTGCCCCCTCATAGGGATTGTGACTGTGCTATAAATTTAATTCCTGGTAGTAAATTCCCTAAGGGACGACTTTTTAATTTGTCTATACCAGAGCATGCCGCGATGCGGAGTTATATAAAGGAGTCTTTGGAGAAGGGACATATTCGCCCATCCTCTTCCTCTCTTGGTGCAGGATTCTTTTTTGTGGCCAAGAAGGACGGTTCTTTGAGACCGTGTATAGATTATCGCCTTCTGAATAAAATCACAGTCAAATTTCAGTATCCTTTGCCACTATTATCTGATTTGTTTGCTCGGATTAAGGGTGCCAGTTGGTTCACCAAGATAGATCTCCGTGGTGCGTATAACCTTGTGCGCATTAAGCAGGGAGATGAATGGAAAACAGCATTTAATACGCCCGAAGGCCATTTTGAGTACTTGGTGATGCCTTTTGGACTCTCTAATGCTCCTTCTGTGTTTCAGTCCTTCATGCATGACATTTTCCGTGAATATCTGGATAAATTTATGATTGTTTATCTGGATGACATTTTGGTCTTTTCTGATGATTGGGAGTCCCATGTGAAGCAGGTCAGGATGGTGTTTGCGTGCCAATGCTTTATTTGTGAAGGGTTCAAAATGCCTCTTCGGAGTACAGAAGGTCTCCTTTTTGGGTTTTATTTTTTCTCCTTCTGCTGTGGAGATGGACCCAGTCAAGGTCCAGGCTATTCATGACTGGACTCAGCCCACGTCTGTTAAGAGTCTTCAGAAGTTCTTGGGTTTTGCTAATTTTTACCTTCGTTTCATCGCTAATTTTTCTAGCGTGGTTAAACCTTTGACGGATTTGACCAGGAAGGGCTCTGATGTGACTAATTGGTCTCCTGCGGCCGTGGAGGCCTTTCGGGAACTGAAGCACCGGTTTTCTTCAGCTCCAGTCTTATGTCAGCCAGATGTCTCTCTTTCCTTTCAGGTCAAGGTTGATGCTTCCGAGATTGGAGCAGGGGCTGTTTTTGTCACAGAGAAGTTCTGAGGGCTCTGTGATGAAGCCGTGTGCTTTCTTTTCAAGAAAGTTTTCGCCTGCCGAGCGAAATTATGATGTTGGTAATCGGGAGTTGTTGGCTATGAAGTGGGCATTTGAGGAGTGGCGTCATTGGCTCGAGGGAGCTAGACATCGTGTGGTGGTCCTGACTGATCACAAAAATCTGATTTACCTCAAGTCGGCCAAGCGTCTTAATCCTAGACAGGCTCGTTGGTCGTTGTTTTTCTCCCGTTTCAACTTCGTGGTCTCATACCTGCCTGGTTCGAAGAACGTGAAAGCTGATGCACTTTCTAGGAGCTTTGTGCCTGACTCTCCGGGAGTTTCTGAGCCGGCTGGTATTCTTAGAGAGGGAGTGATTTTGTCTGCCATTTCTCCAGATTTGCGACGAGTGCTGCAGAAATTTCAGGCGGATAGACCTGACCTTTTGTCCACCAGAGAGACTGTTTGTCCCGGATAGATGGACCAGCAGAGTTATTTCCGAGGTTCATTCTTCGGTGTTGGCGGGTCATCCTGGGATTTTTGGTACCAGAGATTTGGTGGCTAGGTCCTTCTGGTGGCCTTCCTTGTCGCGGGATGTGCGTTCCTTTGTGCAGTCTTGTGGGATTTGTGCTTGGGCTAAGCCTTGCTGTTCTCGTGCCAGCGGGTTGCTTTTGCCTTTGCCTGTCCCGAAAAGGCCTTGGACGCACATCTCCATGGATTTTATTTCGGATCTGCCAGTATCTCAGAGAATGTCTGTCATCTGGGTGGTGTGTGATCGTTTTTCCAAGATGGTCCATTTGGTGCCCTTGCCTAAGCTGTCTTCCTCCTCCGATTTGGTTTCTCTATTTTTTCAGAATGTGGTTCGCTTGCACGGCATTCCTGAAAATATTGTGTCTGATAGAGGATCCCAGTTTGTGTCCAGGTTTTGGCGAACTTTTTGTGCTAAGATGGGCATTGATTTGTCTTTTTCGTCGGCCTTCCATCCTCAGACTAATGGCCAAACCGAGCGAACTAATCAGACGTTGGAGACTTATTTGAGATGTTTTGTTTCTGCTGATCAGGATGATTGGGTGACTTTTTTGCCATTGGCCGAGTTTGCCCTTAATAATCGGGCTAGTTCTGCTACCTTGGTTTCGCCTTTTTTCTGCAATTCTGGTTTCCATCCTCGTTTTTCCTCGGGTCAGGTTGAGTCTTCTGACTGTCCTGGGGTGGATTCTGTGGTGGATAGGTTGCAGCAGATTTGGAGCCATGTGGTGGACAATCTGAAATTGTCACAGGAGAGGGCTCAGCGCTTTGCCAACCGCCGCCGCGGTGTGGGTCCCCGACTTCGTGTTGGGGATTTGGTGTGGCTGTCTTCTCGGTATGTTCCTATGAAGGTCTCGTCTCCTAAGTTTAAGCCTCGCTTCATCGGTCCTTATAAGATCTTGGAAATCCTTAACCCGGTGTCTTTTCGTTTGGATCTCCCGGCATCGTTTGTCATCCATAATGTGTTCCATAGGTCTTTGTTGCGGAGGTATGTGGTACCTGTGGTTCCTTCTGTTGAGCCTCCTGCTCCGGTGCTGGTTGAGGGCGAATTGGAGTACGTGGTGGAGAAGATTTTGGATTCTCGTATCTCTAGACGGAGACTTCAGTATCTGGTTAAGTGGAAGGGCTATGGTCAGGAGGATAATTCCTGGGTTGTCGCCTCTGATGTTCATGCGGCCGATTTGGTTCGCGCCTTCCACACAGCTCGTCCTGATCGCCCTGGGGGTCTTGATGAGGGTTCGGTGACCCCTCCTCAAGGGGGGGTACTGTTGTGAACTCTATTTCTGGGCTCCCTCTAGTGGTCACAAGCGGTACTGTGTAGTGTTGTCTTTCTGCAGGTTGGCTTCATCAGCTGGTTCGTTATCCTTGGTTCGTTTTCTATTTAGCCCACCTGGATACTCAGTTCCTTGCCTGCTATCAATGTATTCAGTGCTCTTCAGATTCCGTGTGTCTACCTTGCTCCCAGTCTCTCCAAGACAAGCTAAGTTTTTGTTTGATCATTTTTTGATTATCAGTGTTCATTATGTTTTTAGTCCAGCTTGCTGGTTGCTCTAGGGGTCTGAGTTTCTCCCCCCCACACCGTTAGTTGGTGTGGGGGTTCTTGAAATCTCAGAGTGGATATTTTGTAAGGGTTTTTTACTGACCGCATAGATTCCCTTTTCTATTTTCTGCTATCTAGTATTAGTGGGCCTCATTTGCTGAATCTGCTTTCACCCCTGTGTATGTGCCTTCCTCTTACCTCACCGTTATTATTTGTTGGGGGCTTCTATATCTTTGGGGATTATTTCTCTGGAGGCAAGAGAGGTCTTTCTTTCTCTTTAGGGGTAGTTAGTTCCTTAGGCTGGCTCGAGACGTCTAGGAATTCAGGCACGTTCACCGGCTACTTCTAGTGTGTTTGGTTAGGTTCAGATTTGCGGTCAGTCCAGCTTGCCACCTCCCTAGAGCTTGTCCTATATTTGTTACTTAGCTGGAGTAATTTGTGATCCTCAACCACTAAGGATCATAACAGGTTTCATTTGAATCACGTCACTCAGAGGTTTAGATTGAAACCCCAAAGTAAGTGCTCAGTGGATATGATCATAAATGTTATGTAAAATGTTCCCAATAAAAGCTCCAACTCAATCCCCCAAAAAAGCAAGCCCCCACTCAGGTCCATCATCTGTTAATGGAAATATAGGGGGCTTCCACCTTACTGGCAGTACAAAGGCTCTGAAAAAGCTAAATGGCTTCATGCTCCCCAAAAGAAATTCAGCAAATTCTGCACTCCCAAATCCAAATGCCCCCTCCCGTCCACATGTTTGGCATTTCTGTAGTGATGAGAGCCCGCCTAACTGACGGGAGCATTCCTCCATAAGCATGGGCTGGGCATAATGTACTGGTCACTACAACGTACTGGTCACTACAACGGCAGTTTGCAATTTTCACTCAGCAACATCCACCGTTGCTTGATTCTGGAAAACACCCATGGAGTCAAAATTGTCACATCTGTAGATAAACTCTCAAATGGTTATAATTTTCCAAAAGGGGTCACTTGAGGGGGGATTTTGTGCTTCTAGCAATTAGGGGCTCTGTATATGGAGTCCGCAAACTATTCTAGGAAAATGTGCATTCCAGGAGGAATGGTGATCCGACCCTCCCGAGTCTTGCCATATGACTAAGTAGCACTGTACAGCCACATATGGGGTATTTCTACATTCAGCAGAAATTGTGGGACACATTTTGGTGCCATTTTTAAATTTGGAGCTAACACACATTCTTGAAGGTAAAAATGTAAATTATTTTTTCTTCACTGCCCAATGGTATAACATTTTGTGACACACCTGTGCTGTTAGTATGATCACTGCACCCCTAGATGAATTTATTGAGAGGTGTACTTTGTCAAATGAGTTCACATATGGGGGTTCTGCTGTTCTGGAACCTCAGGGGCTCTGCCAGTATAACATGGCCCCCTCAAACCAGTCCAGCAAAATCTGAGCCTAAATATGGCGTTTCTTCCCTTCTGAGGAAGTAGTATTCCCCCACATATGGGGTATCAGCGTACTCAGGAGAAATTGTGCAACAAATTGAAAAAAAAATGGGGCAAAATAACTTTTTTGTTGGCAAAATATGATATTTTTTTTATTTTCACAGCTCTACGTTATAAACGTCTGTGAAGCACCTGGGATTTCAAGGTGCTCACTACACATGTAGAAAAGTTCCCTGAGGGGTCTAGTTTCCAAAATGGGGTCACTTGTCGGGTGTTTCTACTGTTTTGGCACATCGGGGCCTCTCCAAACATGCCATAGTGTCAACTAATTATTCCAGCAAATTTTGCAGTAAAAAGAAAAGTCAAATTGCCCTCTTTCCCTTTCAAGCCCTGCTGTGCACCCAAACAGAACAGTAGTTTTCCTCCACATATTGGTAATAGGCGTACTCAGGAGAAAATGCACAACGAATTGTGTGATGCAATTTCTCCTGTAAAACCGTAGTCACACTAGCGGGGCCGCTACACATGCTCATTGACCACCGCTGACGTCTCTGAGCATGTGCAGATTCACAGCCTGACCTGAGGTGAGCTTGACAGCGTGGGAAAATGTTCAGAAACTTTTCCACGCTAATGAGTTCATGTCCGGTCACCCGGGGAGGCTGCGCAGGCAGCTTTTCATTCATTCCTCTGTGGTTTACAGCCAGGCCGTTAGCATTAGCACCGCTCCCAGTTGTAAACTATTTAACCCCTTGAGATGGATTGCAGCGTGGGACATGATTGTACAGCGGACAGGTATGGGATATTGTTGCTTTTTTGGGGGATTTTTTTAAAAAAAGAACGAGGGCTTGGATTGAGAGTGCAATAAAGATGGTAAACCTGTGTGTTTAATTATTTCATTAAAATACTTTATTCTTAATGTGTGTGTGTGTGTGTGTGTATTTTTAACCCTTTTATACTATTGGATTAATAATGGAGAGGCGTCTTATTGACACCTCTCCATTATTAACCAGGCTTAATGTCACCTTACAATAGCAAGGTGACATTAACCCCTTATTACCCCATATCCCACCTCTACAGGGGAGTGGGAAGAGAGAGGCTAAGTGCCAGAATAGGCGCATCTTACAGATCGCACTGTAGACAGTATATTTCGACTTCAGCAAAGTATTTGATAAAGTATCTCATATTGTCCTTATTAAAAAAAATGACCAAGTATGGGACTGACAAGGCTACAGTTAGGTGGAGTCATAACTGGCTCAGTAATCATACTCAAAGAGTGGTAATAAATGGCTCCACATCCAAATAGCCATCCCTTCTCTCACTGGGTTACGCCCCCGGAAGAAGCTTACGGGCGAAACGCGTCGGGGCGCACGTGGAAGGATCGGTGGGCTCATTATCTTCATTCGCTGACTCCTGAGGGTATCTCTATCTTGTAAGTAATCTGTGGTAGTATAACCGCATATTGCCTAGCAGTATCTGATAATGTCATTAGATATTTGACTCTGTATTAACAAGGTGGATATACTGGTAATTTGATATGCGGTATTCTAGTACACTACAAGATATATATAGTCCTCTATTATATGTGATTCAATACAATTGGAGATTTTCTAAAGGACAATTTCTTATTATACCACAGTGGTCAGTGATGTTTATGTGAGTCAATTTATGACAAAATATCAGTAACATACATAATTTTGAGTCTATCCTATCTATTCCATGGACACTGAGTTTGTTTATGTCGGGTCTTGTTAACTATGTTTTATTTTGATGTTAAATAAAGAATTTACTTTTAACAAATACATGTATATGGGTCTCTTCATGCGGCAAAGAGAATACAGGTCCTTCTCAAAAAATTAGCATATAGTGTTACATTTCATTATTTACCATAATGTAATGATTACAATTAAACTTTCATATATTATAGATTCATTATCCACCAACTGAAATTTGTCAGGTCTTTTATTGTTTTAATACTGATGATTTTGGCCTACAACTCCTGATAACCCAAAAAACCTGTCTCAATAAATTAGCATATCAAGAAAAGGTTCTCTAAACGACCTATTACCCTAATCTTCTGAATCAACTAATTAACTCTAAACACATGCAAAAGATACCTGAGGCTTTTAAAAACTCCCTGCCTGGTTCATTACTCAAAACCCCCATCATGGGTAAGACTAGCGACCTGACAGATGTCAAGAAGGCCATCATTGACACCCTCAAGCAAGAGGGTAAGACCCAGAAAGAAATTTCTCAACAAATAGGCTGTTCCCAGAGTGCTGTATCAAGGCACCTCAATGGTAAGTCTGTTGGAAGGAAACAATGTGGCAGAAAACGCTGTACAACGAGAAGAGGTGACCGGACCCTGAGGAAGATTGTGGAGAAGGACCGATTCCAGACCTTGGGGAACCTGAGGAAGCAGTGGACTGAGTCTGGTGTGGAAACATCCAGAGCCACCGTGCACAGGCGTGTGCAGGAAATGGGCTACAGGTGCCGCATTCCCCAGGTAAACAGCGGCAGAAGCGCCTGACCTGGGCTACAGAGAAGCAGCACTGGACTGTTGCTAAGTGGTCCCAAGTCCTTTTTTCTGATGAAAGCAAATTTTGCATGTCATTCGGAAATCAAGGTGCCAGAGTCTGGAGGAAGACTGGGGAGAAGGAAATGCCAAAATGCCTGAAGTCCAGTGTCAAGTACCCACAGTCAGTGATGGTGTGGGGTGCCATGTCAGCTGCTGGTGTTGGTCCACTGTGTTTCATCAAGGGCAGGGTCAATGCAGCTAGCTATCAGGAGATTTTGGAGCACTTCATGCTTCCTGGCACCTGCTCACAGTGCCAAAACCACTGGTAAATGGTTTACTGACCATGGTATTACTGTGCTCAATTGGCCTGCCAACTCTCCTGACCTGAACCCCATAGAGAATCTGTGGGATATTGTGAAGAGAAAGTTGAGAGACGCAAGACCCAACACTCTGGATGAGCTTAAGGCCGCTATTGAAGCATCCTGGGCCTCCATAACATCTCAGCAGTGTCACAGGCTGATTGCCTCCATGCCACGCCGCATTGAAGCAGTCATTTCTGCCAAAGGATTCCCGACCAAGTATTGAGTGCATAACTGAACATTATTATTTGATGGTTTTTTTGTTTGTTATTAAAAAACACTTTTATTTGATTGGACGGGTGAAATATGCTAATTTATTGAGACAGGTTTTTTGGGTTATCAGGAGTTGTAGGCCAAAATCATCAGTATTAAAACAATAAAAGACCTGACAAATTTCAGTTGGTGGATAATGAATCTATAATATATGAAAGTTTAATTGTAATCATTACATTATGGTAAATAATGAAATTTTACACTATATGCTAATTTTTTGAGAAGGACCTGTATAAGTCCGCAATAAGTAGGATATCGATTGGAAGTGCCATTATTGGTAATTTGAGAGGACTATTTAATAATGAGTATATTTCGACTTCAGCAAAGTATTTGATAAAGTATCTCATATTGTCCTTATTAAAAAAAAATGACCAAGTATGGGACTGACAAGGCAACAGTTAGGTGGAGTCATAACTGGCTCAGTAATCATACTCAAAGAGTGGTAATAAACGGCTGCACATCCAAATGGAAGAATGTTTCAAGTGGGGTATCACAAGGCTCTGCCCTGGCCCCAGTGTTGTTTAACATTTTTATAAATGATCTAGATAAGGGAACTGAAGGTAAAATAATCAATTTTGCACACGATGCAAAACTAGGAGGGATAGCTAACACTAGAGAAGACAGCGAAAGAATTCAGAAAGATCTAGATCAGCTAGAACAATGGGCAGCGACTAAAAGAATGGTATTTAACTGGGAGAAATACAAAATTCTATAAGAAAATGAAAATGATATCTATAGAATGGGAGGAATAGAACTAAGCAACAGCATGTGTGAAAAAGACTTGGGTATACTAATAGATCACAGACTGCACATGAGTCAACAGCGTCATACTGCAGCAAAAAAGGTAAACACAGTTCTAGGATATATTAAGAGAAGCATAGAGTCTAGATCACGTGAAGTAATTCTCCCCCTCTACTCCTTCTTGGTCAGACCTCATCTGGAATACTGGGTCCAGTTCTGGGCACCACATTTTAAAAAAAGACATTGCAAAACTGGAACAAGTTTCGAGAAGAGCGACCAGGATGGTGAGCGGACTGCAAAGTATGTCCTACGAGGAACAGGTAAAGGATCTGGGAATGTTTAGATTACAAAAAAGAAGGCTGAGAGGAGACTTAATAGCTGTCTACAAATATCTGAAGGGCTGTCACAGTGTAGAGGGATCATCTTTATTCTCATTTGCACATGGAAACACCAGATGCAATGGAATGAAACTGAAATGGAGAAGATACAGGTTAGATATTAGAAAAAACTTTTTGACAGTGAGAATGAGCAATGAGTGGAACAGGCTGTCACGAGAGGTGGTGAGTTCTCCTTCAATGGAAGTCTTCACACAGAGATGGCTTAGTGAATCCTGCATTGAGCAGGGGGTTGGACACAAGGTCCCCGGAGGTCACTTCCAACTCTGACATTCTAGGATTCTATGATTCTATGTTGAAAGGTTTTCTTTATTCTGCAGTGATGATCAATGAGCAGCAAAAGTCAAAATCTTAGAGAAATCAAGGTGAGAGGTGAAACTTCTGAGTCACTGGAGATGAAGAGGATGTCATTAGGTCCCCAGGACTAGATGACCGGCTAACAGACTCTACTCCCCAGGGTAACCTGGACTGGAGAATATACCCTGCAGTTTCCTTATTTCTGTGGTGGAGACATGCAGGAAGGGAACCATAGGGGAGTCACCGAAATCCCCCACATGGAAAGGGTTTGTGAAGAACAGCAAATAGGGAAATACTTTTGATGGAAATTAAGAAAGGGAAGGAATTGACCACATACCATGGTCACAGGGTGGGGGAGATAAGAGCGTCCTCCTGAAGATGTACATGTTAAACTGAAGAGCTGTAGGTGAGGCCGGATCTCAATATGCCTCATCTGATGGTTAATGAGCCACCCCTCAATGAACAATATCACCAAGGAACAATTAAGCAAATCCCACCATGGACTGAGGGCTCTGGTAGGAGAGGTGCCGCCGGTGGCTTCTAGGCGCCATCCTCGTACATCAAGGACAAACACCGGAGTCAAAAGAGACTGATAAGGGCTTTGATCATTGAGTGGATGCCTACAAGTCAGTCCTATGTGAAAGGAACAATGTGAGCATTATGGCTTCATGGAGATGAAAGGGGATAAGCTTCTGCTGCACCTCACACCCATCACGTGGCCTAATGGTGGAAAGAACGTAAAGACTAAGATCAATACAAAGCAGAATGTCTGTACTGATGGACTAAAAGTGAAGGAAACTCCCTACAATGATGAAGTCTAGACCCTCAAGATTGTACAGATCCACAAAGTATGAGATACAGCCCCCATACTGTTTCTTTCTCCCCTGGGAGGAGGAGTTATCAGAGGAGAGGTGGTGAGAACAATTTAGTAGACGGTCAAGACTGTTGGGGGTAGACCAAAATGCGGAACTGTCTGCTGTATGGGGGACAGTTGGGAATAGAGATGAGCGGATGGATTCCTGGGTCTCTGGTCCAGTGTCCAGATCAGTGGTACTTAGCGGCTTAACGAGAGGCAGCAAATCTCTAACCTTCCAGCGTCCCTGGCGGCTTTTGGTCATCCAGGGCCGGGGCAACGATCTGTGTGTCTTCTTCATCTCTCGTTGGGACCTGTGGGTTATTTTTTGTTCCTTCATTCACAGTCAGAGTCGCCAGAATTTTCGCATCTTTATGCAGCTTCACTGTACAACATCTGGCTTTTTTTGTGTCTCTAAGGCCATGTGCACACGCTGGGGATTCCATTGCGGAAATTTCCGCAGCGGATTTGAGAAATCCGCAGTGAAAAACCGCTGACGTTTTTACTGCGGATTTATCGCGGTTTCTTTTGCGGTTTCCTCTGCGGGTTTTCACCTGCAGATTTCTATTGGAGCATGTGGAAACCCGCAGCAGAATCCGCACAAAGAATTGACAACCGCTGCGTTTCCGCGCGTTTTTTTCCGCAGCATGTGCACAGCGCATTTCGTTTCCCATAGGTTTACATTATACTGTAAACTCATGGGAAACTGCTGCGGATCCGCAGCTGCGGAAACGCTGCGGATCCGCAGCAAATTCCGCAGCGTGTGCACATAGCCTAAGGCCGTTTTTACACCGTGCAGAAATACTGTGTTTTTTATAGAACAGAAAAACTTTGATTCTGCACTTAATAAAGTATCTAGTTTTTTACATTTGTTTTTTTTATGTTCCACATAGCCCCTTACATACAATATGAGCCCCCATATAGCCCCTATATATTTTGATAATGATCATAATTCTGATCTCAGCACATTAACCCCTTCACCCCGAAGCCTGTTTTCACCTTCCTGACCAGGCCATTTTTCAATTCTGACCACTGTCAATTTATGTGGTTATTACTCTGGAATACTTTACTGGATCCCGATGATTCTGACATTGTTTTCTCGTGACATATTGTACTTCATGTTAGTGGTAAAATTTCTACAATATTACTTGTGTTTATTTGTGGAAAAAATCTGAAATTAGGTGAAAATTTTGAAAATGTGATGGCACACAAATCACAGTTCCTACATGTCTAATTTACATAATTTTTTCTTGTTAGGAAGTTATAAGGGTTAAAAGTTGGCTAGACTCATTTTTACAACACTATTTTTTTAGGGACCACATCATTTGAAGACACTTTGAGAGGTCTATATGATAGAAAATACCAAAAAGTGACACCATTCTAAAAACTGCACCCCTCAAGGTGCGCAAACCGACATTCAAGAAGTTTATTAACCCTTCAGGTGCTTCACAGGAATTAATGGAATGTGGAAAACAAAATGAACATTTAACTTTTTTCACTAAAAATTTATTTCAGACTTATTTTTTTTAACTTTCTCTAGGGTAAGGCAGGCATCACACATAACGTATAAAAAATCAGTCCATTTTCCACACCCGAGATTCGCAGAAATGTTCCTCAACAGTCATCCGTGTACAGTGCGATCAAGCAAGTAAAAGGTAGTAAAGGTACCGCATTTCCTTGATCCACCCAGTCAGTGATTCCATCATAGAAGGAAATTATATTAGCCAGGCATGACTTGTTTGCTAGAAACCCATGCTGTCTCTGGTTAATTACTGTATTCTTATCTAAGTACTTACTTACATGTAGTTTAAGAATTTTTACACAGAGCTTTCCTAGTGTACAAATAAGGCTCTCTGGCCTGTAATTTCCTGTCTCTGTCTTCATTCCTTTTTTGAAGATAGGGACAACATTTGCCCTTCTACAATCTTCTGGGAGTTCTCCTGTTCACCAGGATTTTTCAAAGATTCTGGCTAGTGGTTCTGCAATTTCCTCTGCTAACTCTTCCAGTCCTCTAGGATCCAAGAAGTATTGTTTCTCCTTGTGGAGATCGACATGCTAAGCATGCCGAGATGAGGAGACTTAAAGCCACAATGCTCCTCTGGGTAATATGCTAATTATGCAAATTGTCTCTTCAGAGAGGAAGAGAGCTAGAACTCTAGTGCCACCTATTGGAAGGTAGCAATCCTACAAGTCAATGTTGACCCTTTAACGAGCCTTGTCACATTACTTAGGATAATTGCCAAACCAGAATCTCAATTTGCAG